>NW_027598131.1:0-53504 GCF_964194155.1 Cetorhinus maximus
TGAATAACTGAAGCATCAGCTCTCTACTTTTCTATTCAACAGTGAGGCCCGAGTGCGCAGGCGCAACTGTTGCTGACGCCTTTCCAGTCAGCGGAAGGAGTTACAGTATTTTCAGTGGTAGCAATAGAATCAACATCAGTGCTGCCTCTATTAAATAGCTCAAGGAACGCTGCTTATGGAAAACAAAGAAAAGATTGCTTTCTATTATTCTGCCTGGTGCGTTGGTTTATTTTAGATTTTACTTTTCTGATTGTGCAATTTAATTAACGGTAATTAATGTTCAGTTCAGGGATCTGTCACCTGCAACATTAAATGACATTTGATTTTGTGTTATTGGCCTGAGTTTGCTTCATTTGTTCTGCAGGTGCAGCGTAGGCCAATGTTTAATGATGCACCGAAATATCGCGAGAGTGCGCGTTGACGTTGGGACGCTCGGCTGATGTCAACATGTGTCATTTCAGGCTCGAGTGAATGGGACACGCGCCCGCCCGCCAAGCGAAAAATTCTGCCCATTGAGTTCAGTCTTTAGCCTGATTTGGGCAGTGAAAGAAGTTGTTTTGGACAATGGAGCCCCAAATACTGGAAAACCGTTCAAACAAAAGCACCATTCACTTGCAAATACACCTCTCCACCACACTCTCTCTCTCTCTCTCTCTCTCCCTCACTCCACTGCAGCTTTTACCTCACAACATTTTAAACCAGTTCTCTGCTGCCGCTGCTGATACCGCTCTTAAAAGTACAGCAAGCTCCCAGCTCAAAGCTCATAGACTTTACACAGCTGCTGACAAGCGTCTAAATTCACGATCACACAATTGTTACGGTGCATAAGCAGGCCAATCGGCCCATCGTGTCTGTACTGGCTCTCTGAATGAGCATCTCAATACCGAGTGTCATTCTCCTACCTTCTCCCAGTAACCCTACAGATTGTTTCTTTTCAACTAATTATCTAATTCCCTCTTGAATGCTTTGATTGAACCACACTCTCAGTCAGTGCGTTCTGGACCCTAGCCACTCTGTGTGAAAAAGCTTTCTCTCAAATCGTTTTTGCTTCTTCTGCCAGTTGCTTTAAATCAGAGCCCCTCGGGCTGTCCAGCTCACAATGCATTGAATGCATTGAATGCTAATTGTATTATAATTGTATTGAAGCACCTCAGAGAGCAACTTGATGGATGTTGATAACTCCAACCCCATTGTCTGATTGTCTGTAATGACCAGATTGAAATGATTGTAATATTCATTGATCGTATTGATGCACCTGGTGATCCATGTGTAAAAGTTGAATCTGACTGTACTTTTTGTGATGGTGAATTTGAAATATTTTGGAATGTTCTTCCAGATATTTTATGAATAAAGTATATTTTTCACAAAAAACGTTTCGGTTCTTCAAAAGAATCCCACCTCAGCAGCACCCCTCCCCTAGCCATGAGGTGGAACCTGGTGGGGGATGGGGGCAACAGCTAAAGCGAGACAAGACCTGTTGGAGTGGATGGCTCCCTTACATGTGCAAATCAGGACCCAGACGCTTCATGTGGGGCCGACAGTAAACTATTAAAAAAAGCTTTACTGCCGGACATTCGGAAAACAATCTCAAAATTACAGAAGCTGCAACATGACACAGCTCAGCCCAATTGAGGCCGTGCAATACAATGAGACAAATTATCAACTTTTGCCGTCACACCATTATTTCCTTCACAATCACTTGAGATTCCATTTTTACAATGTTTATCCGTCCTTCTCCAAGGTTATTTTCTACAACATTTTAGGAATTTTTCAACCTCAACCTGCATTTGAATGCAAGGCAAACTTGGGAACAAAATCACTTGTGAGCACAGAACAATATCTGCCAGGTTGCACCAATTTCCTCTCACTTTACTTTTAATCATCTCCCCATCATTTCATGAAGCCCCTGTGCGACAGGCAAGGTGAGTGGGAAGGGGCAGCAGAAAAGAACAACCGTGCAGATTGAGCAACTTGCAGAAAGGAAAAGGCTTGTTCTAGGAAAGTGAAAATTATCTGCGCTGTAAATACATCTTGCACAACATTTTGAACTTGATCTTCAAACTAGCATGCTTACCTGAGTGTCTTTGCTGCTCAATTCTCCCAGATCTCAGCTTTCCTCTTTTCAATTGAATTTGTCTTGGTCTCTTGTGCTTAGCACAGTTTTCAGGTTCCTCCTGGCAATGCACTGGGCTGGTCAATTCTTGTGAGTGCTCCGTGATAGATCAACACTCGGTATTTCTGTCCTCAGCAGTGGCTGCTCACCTTTGATTGTTTCAATCAAGGCTTGTATCAGTAACATCCATGCGGAAATTAAAATGCCGCTACTCTCTTCGCTCACTGCTCCTAGTCTGGTCTTTTCCTCACACTGAATTTGAATAAACATTCCAGGCTGCTGAATCGATCAGATATCAGGGACAGAGAGAAGCCCAACACCTTGACTCCTCCCCTCAGCCCAGTAAACAACAGTCACTGTACTTGATTTGCTGTTGATCTCTAAGCTTGTGAAAAAGTACATTTTGTTTCATAAAATGTGTAAAGCTACATTCCAGAACAGTTCAAATTTAACACATCAGTTTCATTCCATACAGGGTGCCTCACTACACTTAGAGTTACAGGTTACATTACAGTATTCATTTCATGTTAAACATACAGCCCGAGGGGTTTTACACAGCTTCCAGCAAGACTTGGCTTGGCCGGTGGTGAGAAAGGCTCTTCCAGTCTTTTTTCATTCATTTACACAGGACGTGGGTATCACTGGCTAGACCAGCATTTATTGCCCATTCCTAATTGCCCTTGAGAAGGTGGTGCTGAGCTGCCTTCTTGAACCGCTGCAGTCCATGTGCTGTGGATACACCCACATTGTGTTAGGGAGCGCTTCCAGGATTTGGATCCAGCGACAGTGAAGGAACGGTGACATATTTCCAAGCCAGGATGGTGAGTGGATTGGAGGGGAATCTGTAGGTGGGGGTGTTCCCATGTGTCCGTTGTCCTTGTCCTTCAGATGGTAGTGGTCGTGGGTTTGCAAGGTGCTGCCTAAGAAACTTTGGGGAGTTCCTGCTGTGCATCTAGCAGAAGGTACAGACTGGTGCCGCTGTGCGTTGGTGGTGTTGGGAGTGAATGTTTGTGGATGGGGTGCCAATTAAGCGGTCTGCTTTGTCCTGGATGGTGTCAAACTTCTGGAGTGTTGTTGGAGCGGCACTCACCCAGGCAATTGGAGCGTATTCCATCACACTCCTGACTTATGCCTTGTAGGTAGTGGACAGACTTTGGGGAGTCAGAAGGTGAGTTACTCGGCGCAGGATTTCTGGCCTCTGACCTGCTCTTGCAGCCACAGTATTGAGATGGTAGTCCAGTTCATTTTCTGGTCAATGGTAACCCCCAGCACATTGATAGTGGGTGATTCAGCGATGGCAATGCCATTGAATGTCAAGGGGTGATGGTTAGATTCTCTCTTGTTGGAGGTGGTAATTTCTTGGCACTTATGTGGCGTAAATGTTACTAGCCACTTGTCAGCCCAAGCCTGGATATTGTCCAGGTCTTGCTGCATTTGGACATGGGCTGCTTCAGTAACTGAGGAGACACGAACGGTCCTGAACATTGTGAAATCATCAGCGAACGTCCCCGCTTCTGACCTTTTGATGGACGGAAGGTCATTGATGAAGCAGCTGAAGATGGTTGAGCTGAGGATACTACCCTGAGGAACTCCTGCACTGTTGTCCTGGAACTGAGATGATTGACCTCCAACAACCACAACCATCTTCCCTAGTGCTGGGTATGACTCCAACCAGCGGAGAGCTTCCCCCCATTTCCCATCGTCTCCAGATTTGATCGGGCTCCTTGATTCCACACTCGGTCAAATGCTGTCTTGATATCAAGGTCAGTCACTCTCACGTCACCTCAGGAGTTCAGCTTTTTTGTCCATGCTCGAACCAAGGCTGTAATGAGGCCAGGAGCTGAGTGACCCTGGCCAAACCCAAACCTGTCAGTGAGCAGGTTATTGCTAAGCAATGGCCGCTTGATTGCGCAGTTGATGACCCCCTTCCATGACTTTACTGATGAACGAGAGTAGAGTGATGGGGCGGTAACTGGCTGGGTTGCGTTTGCCCTGATTTGTCTGTACAAGACATACCTGGGCAATTTTCCACATTGACGGGTAGATGCCAGTGTGGTAGCTGTACTAGAACAGCTTGGCTAGGGGCACGGCATGTTCCGGAGCACAAGTTTCAGTACCATTACCGCAATATTGTCAGGGCCCATAGCCTTTGCAGTATCCAGTGTCTTCAGCCATTTCTTGATATCAAGTGGAGTGAATCGCTTTGGCTGAAAACTGGCATCTGTGATGCTGAGGACCTCAGAAGGAGGTCGAGATGGATCATCCACTCGGCATTTCTGGCTGAAGATTATTGCAAGTGCTTCAGCCTTATCTTTTACACTGATGTGCTCCGCTCCACACTTGGTCAAATGCTGTCTTGATATCAAGGTCAGTCACTTGACTCTGTCTGTCATTTGCTGCTTATGCTGTTTGGCTCGCAAGTCGTCCTGTGATGTAGCTTCACCAGGTTGATACCTCATTTTTAGGTATGCCTGGAGCTGCTCCTGACATGCCCCCCTGCACTCTTCAATGAACCTGGGTTGAACCCCTGGCTTGATGGTAATGGCAGAGCAGGGAACTTGCCGGTTTATGAGGTTAGAGATTGTTTCGGGTACAATTCTACTGCTGCTGATGGCCCACAGAGCCTCATGGATGCAGTCTTGAGTTGCTAGGTCTGTTTGAAATCCATCCCATTTAGCACAGTGGTAGTGCTACACAACACAATAGAGGGTATCCTCAATGTGAAGATGGGACTTTGTCTCAACAAGGACCGTGTGGTGCTCACTCCTACTGATACTGTCATGGACAGATGCTTCTGCAGCAGGTAGGTTGGTGAGGATGAGGTCAAGTATGCTTTCCCCTCTTGTTGGTTCCCTCACCACCTGCCACAGACCCAGTCTAGCAGCTATGTCCTTTAGGACTCGGCCAGCTCGGTCAGTAGTGGTGCTACCGAGCCACTCTTGGCGAAATGGACATTGCCGTCTCCTACCCAGAGTACATTCTGCACCCTTGCCACCCTCAGTGCTTCTTCCAAGTGGTGCTGAACATTGGTGAACACTGATTCTTCAGCTGAGAGGGGTGGTAGGTGCTAATCAGCAGGAGGTTTCCTTGTCCATGTTTGACCTGATGCCATAAGACTTCAGAGTCCAGAGTCAATGTTGAGAACTCCCAGACCAACTCCATCCTGACTGTATACCACTGTGCTACTGCCTCTACTGGGTATAATCCTGCCAGTGGGACAGGACATAACCAGGGATGGTGATGCTGGTGTCTGGGACATTACCTGTAAGCTATGATTCAGAGTATGACCATGTCAGATTGTTGCTTGACTCGTCTGTGAGGCAGCTATCCCAATCTTGGCACCAGCCCCCGCAGGTTACTAAGGGGAACTTTGCCAGGTCGACAGCGCTGAGATTGCCATTGTCATTTCCGGTGTCTAGGTCCATGCCGGGTGGTCAGTCCCGCTTCATTCTGTTTTGACATTTTAGCGGTTTGATACAATGAGTGTCTTGCTGGGCCATTTCAGAGGGTATTTAAGAGTCACATTGCTGTGGATCTGGCGTGACATGTAGGCCAGAGCACTAAGGAGAGCGGGTTTCATTCCCTGAAGGACATTAGTGAACCAGGTGGGTTTTTACAACAATCAACAATGGTTTCATGGTCATCATTAGAATTATAATTCCAGATTTTTATTGAATTCAAATTCCACCATTTACCGTGATGGGATTTGATCCCGGCTCCCCAGAGCACTATGCTGAGTCGCTGGATAACTAGTCCAGTGACAATACCGCTTTGTCACAACCTCCCCCAAGTCACATCCTTCCCAAACGCCTGCATTCTCACCCCCTCTGCACGTTGCCCTCGAGGTGGCTGTGGTGGGGAAGAGACCGTTGTTCACCTCCTTGTGGATTGTGCCTTTGCAAAGAAGGTCTGGAGAGAGATGCAGTGGTTTCTGTCGAGGTTCATGCCGAGCAGTTCTGTGACACAGGACTCTGTGCTCTACGGGCTGTTCCCAGGGACACACACTGAGACAAACATCAACTGCAGCTGGAGGATCATCAACTCGGTGAAGGATGCTCTTTGGCCTGAAACCTATTGGTCTTCCAGTGCAAAGAGTTGTCCCCGACGGATTGTTGCAGACTGGCACATTCCAAGGTCTAGGAATATGTGCTGAGGGACGCACTAAAGCTCAGGGCAGGGGCTGCAAAGGACTCGTTCATGTCACAGTTGCTGGAGCAACATTCTCAGAAGCTGTGTGAAGATTTATGGAGTGTGCGCAGTGCATGGTCATCATCATCTCCCTGCAATTGAGTGACTATTAGGGCCTCCCCTGCGTCTCCATGACAGAAGCATTCTCACATTCTGCCATAAGCCAGATGGAAGCCAAACGTTCACAAATGTGATGTGAGGGACTATGGTGTCTCCTCACTGCATGTCATCATCATCCTCCACAAATCTAGCAACTATGAGGGCCTCCCGAGCGTGCCTGCCTCGTCTAGCCTGTGCGAGGTCCTCATCCCCGTCATCGCCGCCTCCGAGGACCTCCTCAGCCTCATCCCCTTCGGCGTCCTCCTCATCGGAGGAGGTCTGCAGCTCCTCCAGCTCCTCCTCAGCCAGCTCGTCTCCCTGTTGGAGCGCCAGGTTGTAAAGGGCACAGCAAACGATGACCCTCAGCCACCAGTCACCTCAACGGCAAGGCTGCACTTGCCCCCCACTCCCCCTCACCCACAAAAGTCGCCTCCGAGGCAGGGCAGCACACACCCCCGACCCCCCCTGTGCCCCTGAAGCCTGGAAAGCAACAGGCAACCCCAGTGAGCTGTTCACTCACCTCCAGTTTACCCAAAGTGCAGCCGCCAAGTGCACGTCACCTCTGTGCTGTTGTGAAACACGTCAGCGTGCTTTCCCGCTGACGTGGACGGATGATCCAGCGGGGGTGCAAGAGCCTGGCGGGATGGCCTGATAATGATATGCTGGTGTATTACAATGAGGTTCCCGATGACCGATGGTGGGAAACGCGGCCTGTCGTTGGCGGGCTGAGCGGACAATCACAACCTGCCTTCCCACCATCGTGAAACCGATCGCGCCACCTATCATGCCCACCACCAGCGGGCACGGAAAATTCAGGGACAAATGCGGGTTAATTAAGAAGAGCCAGCATGGATTTCTTAAGGGAAAATGGCGTTTCCCTAACTTGCTGAAATTTTCTGAAGAGGTAACAGAGAGGGTTGGTGAAGGTGATGCTGTTGATGTGGTGTACATGGACTTCCAAAAGGCATTTGATACAGTGCCACACAGACTTGTGAGAAAAGTTATATCTCATGGAATAAAACAGACAGTAGCAATGTGGATAGAAAATTGACTGAGTGACAAGAAACAGAGAGTAATAGTTAATGGATGATTTTAGGGCTGGAGGCGGGTTTGTAGTGGAGTTCCCCAGGGGTCAGTATTGGACCCTTGCTTTTCCTGATATATATGAATGGTTTAGACCTTAGAGTAGAGGAAAATTTTTCAAAATTTGCAGACGATACAAAACTTGGAAGCAACTGTGAACCGTGAAGAGGGCAGTGGAGAACTTGAAAAGGACACAGACTAGTTGGTCGAATGGGCGGATATGTGGCAGATGAAGTTCAGTGTGGAGAAATATGAGCTGATGCATTTTGGTAGGAAGAACATAGAGAGACAGCACAAAATAAAGGGGGCGTCGACACAGATGGACCTGGGTGTGTATTTGCATAAGTCATTAAAGGTGGCAGGACAAGTTGAGAGAGCAGTTAACACAGCGTTCAGTATCCTAGGCTTTATTAATAGGGGCTTGTATAAGACACGAGTTAGACCACAGCTGGAGTACTGCGTACAGTTCTGGGCACCACATTTTAGGGAGGATGTGAAGGCATTGGAGAGAGTGCCGAAGAGGGATGTGGAAGATCAGTTACGGAGTAAGATTGGAGACGTTGAGACTGTTTTCCTGAGAGAAAAGAAGGCTGAGAAGAGAGTTGATAGAGGTATTGAAAGTCATGAGAGGTCTGGAGAGAGTAGATAGGGAGAAATTGTCCCCACTTGTGAAATGATCGAAAATGAGGGGATACAGATTTAAAGCAACGGGTAAAAGAAGCAGAAGTGACATAAGAGAAACCGATTTCACACCGTGAGTGGCTAGGGTCCGGAATGCACTGACTGAGAGTGTGGTTCAATCAAAGCATTCAAGAGGGAATTAGATAATTAGTTGAAAAGAAACAATCTGTAGGGTTATTGGGTGAGGGCAGGAGAATGGCACTGGGTATTGAGATGCTCATTCAGAGAGCCAGTACAGACACGATGGGCCGATTGGCCTGCTTATGCACCGTAACCATTGTGTGATCGTGAATTTAGACGCTTGTCAGCAGCTGTGTAAAGTCTATGAGCTTTGAGCTGGGAGCTTGCTGTACTTTTAAGAGCGGTATCAGCAGCGGCAGCAGAGAACTGGTTTAAAATGTTGTGAGGTAAAAGCTGCAGTGGAGTGAGAGAGAGAGAGAGAGAGTGGTGGAGAGGTGTATTTGCAAGTGAATGGTGCTTTTGTATGAACGGTTTTCCAGGATTTGGGGCTCCATTGTCCAAAACAACTTCTTTCACTGCCCAAAATAGGCTAAAGACTGAACTCAATGGGCAGAATTTTTGGCTTGGTGGGCGGGCGCGTGTCCGATTCGCTCGAGCCTGAAATGAAACATGTTGACATCAGCCGAGCGTCCCAACGTCAACGCGCACTCTCGCGATATTTCGGTGCATCATTAAACATTGGCCTACGCTGCACCTGCAGAACAAATGAAGCAAACTCAGGCCAATAACACAAAATCAAATGTCATTTAATGTTGCAGGTGACAGATTCCTGAACTGAACATTAACCGGTGTTGTTTGTCACACCATTAAAAAACTCAAAGCAAAATGGGGGAACAAAACATCACCCGTGACAAGACCATCTTGTGCTTAAGGTGCTTTAAATTTACATTTGTGGGTGCTATGTCTAGGTGCTGCCCCCTCGCTGGCACTGGCATTGGAGGCAGCCTGCTGACTCTGCTGCCTTGTTGGCCTGGGTGACCTTGGCGGTCGTCCTCTGGCCAGTGGAGCCTGTGCTGTCCCCACCTGGGAGGGAGCGGCCAGTGCCATGGCTGCCATCTCCCCAGTCGCCGCAGCCTCATCAGATGCCACGGTCACTGGCAGAGGGGCAGAGGGGCTGCTGCCATCATCCGTAGAGCCCTGAGAGGAGCCCGCAGAGACAACAGGCAGCTCGTGCGCCAACGTGAGGTCACTCAGGACCTCCCTGCTCACCATTGATGGACGGGCACCTAGCTGGTATACTGGGTACCCCATCCATCTCACACACGGACACTGACCACCTGAGGTCATTGCCGGTGTGAGCGCTTGCAGGTCCGAGTGTATCCCCAGGGACCCCTGATCCTGTCCCTGGGGCAGCCTCTCCCTGACAGTCACCACTCTCTCCTTGGCTGAGGCAGTGCGCTCAGTGGTCATGCTCCGCATGGACTCCTCCATAACGGAGACCATGGCGCACATACCCTCATAGATCTCCGCTAGATCCTCCCGCACACCCCGCTGGACGTCCAGCATCTGCTTCCTAATGGACGACTCCAGAGGCTCATCATCAGCCTTCGACTGAGCATCGTCCTGGTCTCCAGCAGTCCTCCGACTGCCAGCACCCTGGGCACTCTCTGCCTCTGCCTGCACCTCAAACGAGTGTGAAGTGCCCTCACCAATGTGCACTGAGATACTGGACGGCCATCTAATGCTGGTATCTGCGCTGGTGCCTGCTTGACAGAGCGGGTGTGAGGCAGGCGCGTGGGGAACATGGTGATCTTCCGGGGTCAGGGGTGGCCCTTCAGGGTCCTGAGTGCGAGCGCCTGCTGCTGAACCCAAAAGGGAGAAGATGAACATGTCGTTAGTGAAAGTCATCAGACTCTCACTGTACATGCCAGGCACCCTGGTGAGACAACGGAGATCTGCTTCATGGTGCCCTCGTCTTTTGATTGTCAATGGGGACTCCAGGTTCGAGGCGCACATCAATGAAGAGGCTACACTAGAATGGTTGCACAAGCTGAAGTTCTCACCTCAGTGCGCTGCACTCTGACCTTCGTCTGATACCCCAACCTCACCATGGCTGGTTGACCGAGGTACTTGCTGCCCCTCGAGTTCCAAGGCCTTCTGCTTATAGTGAGTGAGGATGAGGAGGTGTGGGGTTCCCCGCCAGTCTGTGACCTCTCAATATTGTTATGGGATGTCTTCTCCTGAAAGTATAGAGGAGCAGTGAGTCCACTCTCTACCTGCAGCGCCATTGCAGCCAGTCCAACCCCAGCTGAGGACCATCTCGCAGGGCACATCCGATTCGTGGCACTCGACCCGCAAGGCACTCAGTCCATGCAGCCAGGGCTCACCCCCTTGGCGAACTTCGGCATCATTGGCAGCTGCCACTGACTGTAACACCCCTGAGGTCCATGGGGGATGGCCAGCCCCTAACTGTTCTCCACACTGACCCATGCCAACATGCTACTCATAGGCACTCATCCTTCCTAAGAATGGGTTTGGGTGCATGCCCAGTGCTCTTATTACCATTGCCACTCATTCCTTCCAGTTTCTAACACATGCCCCGGACCCTCCGAACCATATCCCCAGCACCTTCAGGCCGTCAGCCCTGACGGTGAAGGGGACAAAGGATCGGTCAGCCCAGTTCCCAAAGAACATGGCCTCGCTCTTCCCACGATTTACCTTGGCTCCCGAGGCTAGTTCAAACTGGTCGCAGATGTGGATCAGTCTGCGCACCGACAGCGGATCCGAGCAGAAGACGGCGACGTCGTCCATGTACAGGGAGGCTTTTACCTGAGTGCCTCCACTGCCTGGGATCGTCACTCCTCTTATGCCCGGATCCTTCCTGATGGACTCGGCAAAGGGTTCTATGCAACACACGAAAAGGACAGGCGAGAGAGGACAGCCCTGCCTGACTCCAGATTTAATCGGAAAGCTATCTGTTTCCCACCCATTGATTGAGACTGCGCTACTGATGTTAGTGTAGAGCAGTTGGATCCAGTTGCGAATTTCGTCCCCAAACCCCATTTTGGAGAGCACATCCACCATGTAGGTGTGTGATATTCTGTCAAAGGCCTTCTCCTGATCCAAGCTGATGAGGCAGGTATCCACACCCTTGTCCTGTACATAGGCAATCGTATCCCTGAGCAGCGCCAGGCTGTCAAAGATCTACCTGCCTGGCACAGTGCAGGTCTGGTCAGGGTGGATCACCAATTCCAGAGCGGATTTGACCCGATTGACGATGACCTTGGACAGAAGCTTATAGTCCACATTCAACAGTGAAATGGGTCGCCAATTTCTAATTTCCTCCCTTCCCCCCTTGTGCTTGTAGATGAGGGTGATGATGCCTTTCCTCATGGATTCTGACATACTGCCGGCCAGGAGCATACTCTCGTACACTTCTAGCAGGTATGGGCCGATCCAGTCCCACAGAGCCGAATACAACTCCGCCAGCAAGCCGTCGCTTCCAGGAGTTTTACTCTTCTCGAAGGACTCAAGGGCCTTAGTCCCTGGAACAGAAGATGATCTTGGAGGCCTCCGAGGCAAAGAGCGAGGCTTGCTGGCTCTTCACCTCTTGGAGTTCCTCCTTGACATCGACCCCCATCGACTGCAGCCAGAGCAGATTCTGCATGTTTTTCTGGAGTCGGGACATTTCCCTCTGTTCCTTTCTAGCTTTCTGGGTGCCTTTGAGGATGAAAAACCTCTTGATGCTTACCTTGATCACTTTGGAGAGAGAAACTGAGTGAACTTTTCAGGTGAATGACCTTTCATCACAACCTGAAACGTTAACTCTGTTACTCCACACAGAGGCTGAAAACCTGCTGTGTATTTCCATCATTTTCTGTGTGTATTATCACAGAGATATTCTGTTTCTGCTCATTACTGAATATTCCAAACACTTTACTCCATGAAGCACTTTTGAAGTGTTGAAATGTGTTTTGCTGTTGTAAGTGTGGCAGTTATTTTGTACCCAGCAAGGACCCATATACAACAACGGGATAATGACAAATAACCTCTTTTAACTGATGTTGGTTGAAGAATAAATGTTCAGCAGGAAACCAGGGAGAATTCCCCAGCTTGAATCGTACCTGGGATCTTTTTCAGCTACTTGTTAAAGCCTTGATTTCCGATCTCCTCCAACAGGACTGTCAGCTTGGATTAAGTGCACAAATCTCTGGAGTGAGATTTGAACCCACAACCTTCTGCTTGAGAGGCTACAGAGTCAGCAAGTGAAGCACAGGAGAAAATGGAGCTGGATCGTGAGTTTGGAGCTATACTGATGTAAGTGAAGATACTTTTAGTCAGCTGAATGGAGTGTCTCTTTAAATCTCTGCGTAGCTCTTTTCACAGACATTCTGTAAACAGCTTTTGGCTGGGTGGGTGGGGGAGGGGGGGAAGCTGTGTTGTTTTTTGCAACTGTCCCTAACCTGTTTGACCAGAATTTTCTATTTTAAATTCAGACTTTAGCGACATGTCCTCTTTGTTTTCAGTTGTCTCACTGCCCCCCTCACATCAGTGTCTTAGCTTTTCACATTGACATTTTTTTGCTGATGTCTTGAAAATCTTTAATGTTTCTTTCCATTCCCTGGTGTAAATATCATCTCAGTCGTCTGCACACAAGTTTACAGCACAGAAACCGGCCGGGACAATTCCGGTTCGACTGTCATCTGGAAATTGGGCCCAAATAGCGTTTGAAAGTGCACTGGTATGGTTATGCTTCGAGTTACCGTTAATTAAATTGCACAATCAGAAAGGAAAAATCTAAGATCAACCAACGCAATCAGGCAGAATAATAGAAAGCAATCTTTTCTTTGTTTTCCATAAGCAGCGTTCCTTGAGCTATTTAATAGAGGCAGCACTGATGTTGATTCTATTGCTACCACTGAAAATACTGTAACTCCTTCCGCTGACTGGAAAGGCGTCAGCAACAGTTGCGCCTGCGCACTCGGGCCTCAGTGTTGAATAGAAAAGTAGAGAGCTGATGCTTCAGTTATTCAGGGCATTGGTGTGACCCCATCTGGAGCACTGTGTACACTATTGGTCTCCTTATTTGAGGAAGAATGTCAATGCGTTGGAAGCCATTCAGATACGGTTTACCCAACTAGTACCTGGATTGGGCGGATTGCCTTATGAGGAAGGATTGGACAGGCTAGGCCTGTATCTGCTGTAGTTCAGAAGAGTAAGAGGCGACCTGATTAAAACATACAAGAAGCTGAGGGGCCTTGAGAGGGTGGATGTGGAGAGGATGTTTCCTCTTGTGGGAGAATCTTGTATTTGGGGCCACTGTTTAAGACAGAGGTGAGGGGAAATTCTTTTCTCTCAGAGGGTCGTGAGACTTTGGAATTCTCTTCCTCAACAGGCGATGGAAGCAGAATCGTTGAATATTTTTAATTATTGGGAAGTAAGTGGGTGAAAGGTTATCGAGGGTAGGGGGTAATGTGGAAATGAGGTTACGATCAGATCAGCCGGGAGCTTATTGAGTGGCGAAGTGGGCTTGAAGGGCTGAGAGGCCGACTCCTGTTGCTAATTCATATGTTCATGTGTTTTTGTTAGTAACATGAAGAGGTTTTCACCCTCAAAGGTATTCAGAAGGCAAGAGAGAGAGGGAGAGGCTGGGGGAACGTTTCCTGTCTCCAGAAAAACCTGCTCCAGCTGCAGTCGATGGGGGTCGATGTCAAGGAGGAACTCCAATAGGTGAAGAGCCAGCAAGCCTCGCTCTTTGCCTCGGAGGCCTCCAAGATCATCTTCTGTTCCAGAGTCCACTCCGTGGAGCAGGATGAGACGTGCTCACGTTTCTTCTTCCAAAAGGTACACAGAGAGAGCTCTGTGATCAGCAGCCTGAAGGAAGAAGACGGCTCAGTAAAGTCATCGCAGTCCGACATTTTGAGGATCAGCAAATCCTTTTATGTCGGATTGTATGACGTGAAGCCCACAGACAGTACGGAGTCCCAGTCCTTCCTGTCCTCCATTACAAAGGGCTTTGATGACAGTACATGGGAGAGTCTGGACAAACATGGTGGATGTGCTCTCAAAATGAGATTTGGGGAGGGATTCCGCAACACGGCAGGAGTCTCACCCCCTCTGCACGTTCCCCTTGAGGTGGCTGTGGTGGGGACAAGACCGTTGTTCACCTCCTTGTGGTTGTGCCTTTGCAAAGAAGGTCTGGACGTCGGTGATAGACGCTCTTTGGTCTGCCTGAAACTTGTTGGACTTCCAGCGCAAAGAGTTGTCCCCGACCGAGTGTTGCAGACTGGCACGTTCCAAGGTCCAGGACTACGTGCTGAGGGACGCACTAAAGCTTGGGGCAGCCACCGCAAAGGCGCAATGGGGAAGGGTCGCTGTCTAAGACCTTTCTGCCACAGTGCACCCAGGGACTGGGAAATGTTGAGAGCCCCTCGGGCTGTACAGCTCCAAATGAATGTCTGCAGTGAATACTAATTATATTGAAGCACCTCAGAGAGCAACATGATGTATGTTGATAACTCCAATACTTTTGTCTGATTGTCTGCATTGACCATATTGAAATGATTGTAATATTCATTGATTGTATCGATGCACCTTGTGATCAATGTGTAAAAGTTGAATCTGATTGTACTTTTGTGATGGTGATTTTGAAATGTTTTGGAATGTTCCTCCAGATATTTTATGAATAAAGTATATTTTTCAAAAAAAAATCTGTTCTTATCAGTTTAATATCCGATACGTCCTTTATCTGGGGACCAAATATTAAATTTATTTTTGGAGCAGGGAGATGGAACAGGATCTTTCTCCGTCCATTCCACACATCGACCTGGTATTGCAGCGTCTTCAGGAATGGTGCAGTTTTGCCCTCTACAGGGTGAAAGGGAAACTGAAAAGAAGAAAAAGTCATTCAGAGCATTGTCCTGCTTTCCATCATTGATCTGGTTGAACTGAACTTGTGCTGAGTGGCAGGACAGGCTCATTGGTGCCAGACTGAGTGATGCCCCCTTTAACTTTAATTTCTCCTTTAACTCCTCTCAATTCCTCCAAATAAAAGGTGTGGCCATGGGTACCCGCATGGGCCCCCGCTATGCCTGTCTCTTTATGGGGTATGTGGAACATTCCTTGTTCCAGTCCTACTCCGGCCCCCTCCCACAACTCTTTCTCCGGTACATCGATGATTACTTCGGTGCTGCTTCATGCTCTCGTCGGGAACTGGAAAAATTTATTAATTTTGCTTCCAATCTCCACCCCTCCATCATTCTCACATGGTCCATCTCTGACACTTCCCTTCCCTTCCTTGACCTCTCTGTCTCAATTTCTGGTGATAGACTGTCCACCAATATCCATTACAAGCCTACCGACTCCCACAGCTACCTTGACTACAGCTCCTCACACCCTGCTTCCTGTAAGGACTCCATCCCATTCTCTCAGTTCTTTTGCGTCCGTCGCATCTGTTCTGATGCTGCTACCTTCAAAAACAGTTCTGCCACCACCAAACACACCTTCCCTTCACCCCCCCTGGCGGCATTCCATAGGGATCGTTCCCTCCGGGACACCCTGGTCCACTCCATCACCCCTACTCCTCAACCCCCACCTATGGCACCTCCCCATGCCCACGCAGAAGATGCAACACCTGCCCCTTCACTTCCTCTCTCCTCACCGTCCAAAGGCCCAAACACCCGTTTCAAGTGAAGCAGCATTTCACTTGCATTTCCTCTGACTTAGTCTACTGCATTCGTTGCTCCCAATGCGGTCTCCTCTACATTGGAGAGACCAAACGTAAACTGGGCGACCGCTTTGCAGAACACCTGCGGTCTGTCCGCAAGAATGACCCAAACCTCCCTGTCGCTTGCCATTTTAACACTCCACCCTGCTCTCTTGCCCACATGTCTGTCCTTGGCTTGCTGCATTGTTCCAGTGAAGCCCAACTCAAACTGGAGGAACAGCACCTCATCTTCCGACTAGGCACTTTACAGCCTTCCGGACTGAATATTGAATTCAACAACTTTAGATCTTGAACTCCCTCCCCCATCCCCACCCCCATTTCCGTTTCTTCCCCCTCCCTTTTATTTTTTCCAATAATTTATATAGATTTTTCTTTTCCCACCTATTTCCATTATTTTTAAATTTATACCTTTTATGCCCTGTTAGTCTTATATCACCCCACCCCCACTAGAGCTGCACCTTGTGTGTCCTCCCATCCATTCTTAATTAGCACATTCGTTTAGATAATACCACCACCTTCAACACCTCTTTGTTCTTTTGTCTCTGACATCTTTTGGTTATCTGATCCTATCACTGCTTGCTTGTCCCTACAACCACACCCCCCCCCCCGCCCGACTTCTCTCCCCCCACCCCCCCACCTTAAACCAGCTTATATTTCACCCCTCTCCTAGTTTTACTCAGTTCTGTTGAAGGGTTATGAGGACTCGAAACGTCAACTTTATTCTTCTCCACCGATGCTGCCAGACCTGCTGAGTTTTTCCAGGTAATTCTGTTTTTGTTTTGGATTTCCAGCATCCGCAGTTCTTTGTTTTTATATCTGAATGATGCCCCCTGTTGGATATTGGTACAACTGCAGGGATGCTGCTGGTGTGCACTTGTGCTGCTTGTCAGGGTGGAGCCCGGGACTGGACGATGCCCCCTGTTGGGTTTTGAGGCTGTTGCAGGCGCTGCTTCAGGGAGGCAGCATCAAGCAAGAAAGGTCCTGATGCTCAATGCTGGCTGTCGGGTCTTCAGCCCGTGTTCGGCCACACGCAGCAAAACGGACGGTGAAGCCGGAGGCCGAGGAAGACGGGACGGGCGCATGGGTTTCTGGGTTATCGCTTCTCGGCCTTTTGGCTAAGATCAGTTGTAGTGAAGCGACGGCTAAAACCAAAGGAGCCCCAAACCAGGGGGTACGTAACACCGTTCGGGTGACAGTGAAGGACAGTGAAGGAGGAGCACCCATGGATCGGGCCTTCTTCATCAAGCGGATCCTGTTGAAGGCGTTTGGATTGGAAGCGGAGGAGATCTACTCCCTGCAAGACTTCCCCAGCGCTGGATATTTCGACGTGACCTTCAGGAATGTTGCTGCCTGCGTCAAGTTCCTGAAGGTGTTCGAGAAGAAGAGACACCAGCCGGAGATGAAGATCCTGACGGTGGAGCCGCTCTTTGCTCTGCCGTTGCAACGGGACCGTGTGGTGACGGTGCATCTCTACAACCCCCACGTCCCTGTCACTGACGTGTTCACCTTCCTCGCCAGGTACGTCGACAAGGTTGGGAGCTGCACCGAGGTTAGAGACGCCTTCGGGATTTGGACCAGCAAACGCCAGGTTAAGGTCACGCTCAAGACCGACGGTAAGGGAGCCGTCTTCCACCCTCCTTCCAGATTTGCTATCGGGGGAAGCCGTGGCTACCTGGTCTACGCTGGACAACCCAAACTTTGTCCCTCATGCGGCAAGTCTGGTCATGTGGCGGCCAACTGCAGCGCCGCCCTCTGCAAGAACTGCAAACAGGAAGGGCACCGGACAAAGGACTGCAAACAGATTAAGTACTGTAACCTGTGTGGCGAGGCAGGTCAACTCTACAGGACCTGCCCCAAACGCTGTCTCACTTATGCACGGGCAGCCAAAGCCAATGAGGGGGAAGCAGAAGAAATGCTTCGTGTCACTACTACCAAAGACACTTGCAACACTCCAAGCAACATGGCCCCCAGTGAGAACAACGGGACAAAGGAGGACACAGAGAGAGACAAGGTGGAGGAAAAGATTGAGGCAGCAGATAGCCAATCAACAGCACTGCCCCTGAACCTCCCACTCCTCAGGAGAGCGAATCAATGGAGGAGGAAGCAGCGGAAAATCAGCAGGGGGAGTGGCAGCTGGTGAAGAGAGCCAAAAGGAAGAAGGGGCTAAGAAGGGACCAAGCCACTTCCCAGACAAGTGGCAAGAGGCGTCTCCCATCCGAGACGGATGACAAGGACAGCTGCTCTTCAGACGAAGAAAGGTAAGGGCGGCACCTACAGAAGAAGCGGAAAAGCTCTAGGGAGTTGGAGGACGAGACACCCGAGCTCCAGAACATTGGCGACAATGAGGAGACCAGCGCACCCCGACTTTGCCCACAACCTGAAGAGGCCAGCTCACCCCAACCCCAGCAATCTGGGAGCAGTGAAGCGCTCAGCGCACCCCAGCTCCGGGAAGCCGGGAGCAGCAACGCCCCAGAGGGGGAGAGGATTGGAGAAGCTTCTCCAACAGAGGACATTTCAAATCCCGTCCTCTACACGAACCCCCAGATGCCACCTGAGCAGAACATCTCCAATGGGGAGCTTCAGGACAGTTTCCTCAGCCTATCCAAAGTGAGGCAATTTGTGAACACTATGGGTATGCAGGAGCAGACCAAAGGCCTCGGACTCTCAGAGACAACAGGTTTGGTAAGACACTAAATGCTTTAAAATGGGTGTAAAGATTGTATCCAGAAATGTGCGTAGCATTAAATCTACTACTTGATGTGTTGCGACCTTGGACTACCTTGCCAAGGTCAAAGCTGACCTGTTGTTTCTGCAGGAGTGTGCGATACCACTTCTCATCTCCTGCAGGGGTCCAAGTGAGGCCTCACCCTCCCACTTCAATCCAGCTTCACTCTCTGCAACATCAAACATTCCAGTTAGAGAGGGGAAAGGGGGACGTCCAACATCTAGAGGATCAATGTCCCACCAGCTTCAGGTACAAGATCTCTCCTTCCTCTGGGACCTAACCACAACTCCCTTGTGGCACCACAGTTACCCACATGGCAACAGGCACAAATGTCAATGCTCGATTCCTCCAATGGGGTGCAGCTAAACAAGAGAAAGAGCCCATCAACCAGGTTGTGCATCACATCCCCACACAACATCCCTGAGGGAGAGAGAGGGGGAACTGACACATTCTGCACCTTCTGGAAAGTACAAGCTTTGTTCCTGGAATCCCTCTGATCCAATGGAGCAACTTTCAGGTGACAGGTGATGAAAATCTCAGGGACACATTCAACACAAGTCATGATTCAGTGACTCCCTCCCAACATGGAGACCCCAATGATCAGCTTCCTCTTACCAAGGAACGGTCATCTCCAAGGAAACGGAACACATCCAGGTCAAAGCGGAGCTTGTCCAGCTCCCGCTCGTCTCTTGGCAACACAAAGGTTGAAAAGGAGTCCTCAGCTTTGCTGTCCAGGAGGCAACTGAAGAAAGATTAAAAAGGGACAGGAAGTGAATCAAGTGAAGCCATTGAGATGGGACCAGCTGGAGAAAGCAGAGAGATCCTTGCCCATTGTGGTCAATGAAGCTGTATCTCCGGGTGGAGTCCTTGTCTGGGCTCAGTGTAGCTACACAGCGGTCAATGTAGAGCTTCAGGGGCATGTGGTTGATCATTGAAACAGAGGCCTCAATGTGAATGAGCTCACCCAGGTAGTAGACAGTCGAAGTGCGCTCTGTAAGCCAGTCACCTGAAGTACAAGAGGACAAGGGTTAGAAACAGTGGCTGTAACTCCCAGTGAGTGACTACAGGAAATCACTCCCCATCCACCCATCACATACCATTCATTAGGCGCAGAGAGAATGACAGATGCCCTTCTCCAGACTTGGTGGAGCTGAATGGGATCCAGGTGGGCTTGATGGGGTCACTGCTCACATTGCCCTTCCTGGAAAGGCAGGGGAGTCATTTTAGGACATCTTCAGAGACCACCAGCAGCTGTAGATCTTATTGACAAAGCGAATAAAGATTCTCACCTCAAATAACGACACTCAATGGGAACGACAGCTCCATTCGTTCTCACAATGACAGATCCATGATACTCTGGGGTGTGGTTCAGGTGGGTGGTGTAGATGAGGAAATCTCCAATCATCTGAAAGAATCAGGTGAAGGAATGAAGAACTGATCTGAAATGAGAATGTTCTCCACAGGGGTTAACAATGAAGTCATCCCATCCCCTGAAAACAATTCTGAGGGGGATGGACAGGATCAGTGTGAAGAGGCTGCTTCCCCCCAGCCGGAGGAGAGTTGATTATTAGGGGTAGGCATCTCAGGTCAGGGGGTCACTTAAGATTAATGTGACAGGGAATTACTTCATACAGCAGGTGGTGAATGTTTGGGATTCTATCCCAGAGAGCTGTGAATGCTCAGTCACCGAGTACATTGGAGACAGATGGATTTATTTTGGGGAATGAAGGGAATGTTATGATGTGGCAGATGATGCTAGTCAGGTGGATCAAATCCACGAGGGAAACTTGATTAGGCACTCAACTGTTTTGCAATTAGTATTTTATTTTGAGATCAGTGCCCGGAATTCAGGAACAGCAAAGACTGCCACAAATTCAGGAGGTTTAGATAAAAATGTAAACATTTAAAGAAAAGATTAAGCACATCCATTATGTCTACAAATTACTATAAGAACTCCCAAAATTCTGATTAATCTGGCTCCCAGTGACACCTTCATTAAGGCAACAGTTAAAAAACAGATTTGTACAGACCCAGGCAAAGCAACACCACCTGGACAGGAGAATTCAATACGAGTTGACACATCCTTGGTTCCTTTAGACAGGAACTTGATGCAGAGGCTGGAGGCTTCTCACATTTATGAAAGATCTTAGGATGTCTTCAATACTGACTCAGCCTCATCCTCTCTACAGGTAAATTCCATTGTTCCCATATCTTGTTGCAACTTCACTTTTCATAATATAAAACTTTAGTACTAATTTATCAGTAACCTTTTGAAAAAAATTAACACTTCAGCTTAGTTTCTGAAAGCTGGGTGTCACATCCCACCATTGCTTGGAAATTCAAGCTATCCAAATTTATATGAAAAAGCAAATTTTCATCACATCTCATTCTAAACCTGGTTCGATTAAACTGGACTGAAACCTCCAGTTGGATTGATCTGAATGAGGGGAATAGAGCTGAAAATCCTCAAAACAACAAAAGGAAAAGCTTGGAGGATCCAAAGAGAAGGTTCAAGACCAATGGGGCTGATGTCATAGGTTGGAGAGACTCAGGGATCAGTTAAAGTAAAGTACAATACAAGATAGAAAGCTAATTTGTAGTTTTATAAAGCAGGAGACAGCTATCTCCTCAATATCATTGACATCTCACCCAGTGTTGGAATGAAGAGTGGGGAACAACCTACAGCCCAAGCTTAGAGCAAGAGCTGAGGATTCCCATTACCTGCAACCTGCTGCCACACTCATGGAGTCCATAGTCAAAGAGGACAGTGTGGTTCTGAGAGTAGATCCTGGTTGGCCGACAACCTGCTGTCCCCGGGGTCAGGTCAGCAGCTTTGATCAGGTGCCTGGTTCCAAATAAATCCAGCTGGACCCTGAGCAGCAGCTTGTCCTCTCCACACTGCACCATCACAGTCTGCAGTGGAGACACACTTCCACCCTCAGACACACGGAAATGGGAACCAAAGGGAGGCCCAGGAGGAGAGACTGTCTGAGGCACAGGGGTGGCTTTGACTCTGCTCCATGGAAACCTCTGGCCCAGAAACAGTTGCCAAGTATCAGAGCCACAAACAGCTCCAGCTAACACCAGCACTGGGAACAAAGGCCTCACTACAAAATCACCCATGATACCAAACAACTCAACCATCCCTTCAGCCACCGAGCAGCACCTTTTATACACACAAGCTGCACTCACCTGACACCAATGAGACCGGAAGCAGCAACATTGAACCAATTA
Source organism: Cetorhinus maximus (assembly GCF_964194155.1). Taxonomy (NCBI): domain Eukaryota; kingdom Metazoa; phylum Chordata; class Chondrichthyes; order Lamniformes; family Cetorhinidae; genus Cetorhinus; species Cetorhinus maximus. The sequence continues at coordinate 21,811 of NW_027598131.1, forward strand.
ACCAGCCCCAAACTCCACAATCTCCACCAATGACAGAACTCATGGATTTATTACCAGGAAGGCTGATTTTATTTGGACCAATAGGAGTTGGTCTGGGGGGGGGAATGATGTCGATGAACAAAAGGGAAGGTGCGTGATAGGGTGGAGGGCAGGAGAGATTAAAGGATAAAAGGTTTCATGGTGCAAAAGCCAAAGGCAGTGGTAATGGGTAAAGTAAAGAAACAAAAGATGTGTCCAGATGAGGTGTGAATGGCTGCATAGCAACCGTCTGAATGTAACGTAGAATCGTAGAATTTTTACAACACAGAAAGAGGCCACTCGGCCCATCGTGTCTGCCCCGGCTGAAGAACGAACCCCCCCCAGCCTAATCCCACTTTCCAGCACTTGGTCCGTAGCCCTGCAGCTTCCGGCAGTTGAGGTGCATATCCAGACACCTTTTCAATGAGTTGAGGGTTCCGGCCTCTACTCCCCTTTCAGGCAGTGAGTTCCAGACCCACACAATCCTCTGGGTGAGAAAAGGTTTTCCTCATCTCCCCTCTAATCTTTCTATCAATCACTTAAAATCTATATCGCCTCGTCAATGTGCTCTCTGCTAAAGTAAATAGGCCCTTCCCATCCAGTCTATCCAGGCCCTTCACAATTTTGTACATCTCAATCAAATCTCCCCTCAGCCTCCTCTGTTCCAAGGAGAACAACCCCAGCCTCTCCGATCTTTCCTCATATTTGCAATTTTCCAGCCCAGGCAACATCCTGGTAAATCTCCTCTGTTCCCTCTTGAAAGCAATTACATCCTTTCTGTAACAAGATGACCAGAACAGCACACAGTACTCAAGCTGTGGCCTAACTAATGTTTTCTATAGTTCCAGCATAACCTCCCTGTTCTTATATTCTACACCTCGGCTAAGAAATGAAAGGATTCCATCAGCCTTCTTAACCAAATTCTCAACCTGTCCTGCTACATTCTGGGATCTGTGGACATTCACTCTATGACCCCTCACTTCCTCTACACCTCTCAGTTTCCTCCCATTTATTGTGTAATCCTTTGCCTTGTTTGACCTCCCCAAATGCATCATCTCACACTTCTCTGGGTTGAATTCCATTTGCCACTTTTCTGCCCACTTAACCAGTCTATTGATGTCTTCCTGCAGTCCACAGCAACTCTCCTCACTATCAACCAATTTTTCTGCAAACTTCTTGATCATTCTACTTTTATGCCCAAATCATTAATATAGACCACAAAAAGCAGGGGGCCCAGTACTGAGCCCGGCAGAACCCCACTGGAAACAGCCTTCCAGTCACAAAAACATCCATCCTTTGTTTCCTGCCACTGAACCAATTTTGTATCCAGCTCGCTACGTTCCCCTGGATCCTATGGGCTTTTATTTTTTTAAGCAGTCTGCCATGTGGAACCTTGTCGAAAGCCTTGTTATAATCAATGTGTATCACATCAACTACACCACCCTCATCAATCCTACTTGTTACTTCCTCAAAAACTTCAATCTAATTAGTCAGATATGATCTGTGTACTATAGGCCCCCAAACAGTCAGGGAGAGATAGAGGATCAAATATGTAGACAAATTTCAGAGAAGTGTAAGAATAATAGGGCAGTAATGGTAGGGGATTTTAACTACCCAAATATTAACTGGGATAGTTTCAGTGTGCAAGGTAGGGAGGGAGTAAAATTCTGAAGTTGCATCCAGGAGAACTTTCTTAGACAGTGCGTAGAAAGCCCAGCAAGGGAGGGGGCAGTTCTGGACCTAATATTCTGAAATGAGCCCGGGCAGGTGGAAGGCATATCAGTAGGGGAGCATTTTGGAGATATTGACCATAACTCAGTTAGATTTAGGATAGTTATGGAAAAGAATAAGGTTGGGCCAGGAATAAAAGTTCTAAACTGGGGAAAGGCTAATTTTACTAAGATGAGATGCGATTTGGCACAAGTGGACTGGGAGCAGCTACTTGCAGATAAAACTGTCAGAGCAGTGGGGGGTCTTCAAGGAGGTAATAGCAGAAGCACAGGGCAATTATGTTCCCGTAAAGGCAACGGGTGGGGGGAACCAATCCTGGAGAACCCTGGATGTCAAGAGGCATAAAGGTTAGGATGAAGAAAACAAGAGAAGCTTATGGCAGATACCGAGGGCTCAATACAGCTGAGTCCTTCCTGGAATGTAAAAAGTGTAGAGGGAACTTAGAAAGGAAATTAGGAAAGCTAAGAGAGTGCATGAGAAAGCATTGGTGGATAGAATAAAGGAAAACTCAAAGGGGTTATTTAAATATATATAGGGTAAGAGAATAACTAGGGAAAGAGTAGGGCCAATTTGGGATAATAGAGGTAATCTGTGTGTGGACCCGGAAGACATGGGTGCAGTCCTCAATGAGTCCTTTACGTCGGTCTTCACAATGGAAAAGGACGACTCAGATACAGATATCAGGGTGGAGGACTGTGAAATATTAGAGGAAATTAACATAGAGAGCGAGGGGGCACTTGCAGGTCTAGCGGCCTTAGAAATGGATAAATCCACAGGCCCGGATGAGATATATCCCAGGCTGTTGAGGGAGCCAAGGGAAGAGATTTCAGGGGCCCTGGCAATAATTTTCAAATCCTCTCTGGCCACAGGTGTGATGCCAGAGGACTGGAGGACTGCTAAAATTGTTCCAATATTAAGAAAGGGAGGAATGGATAGATCAGGAAATTACAGGCCAGTCAGTCTAACCTCAGTGGCGGGGAAGTTACTAGAAAGAATTCTGAGGGGCAGAATATATCTGGCCTTGGAGAGACAAGGATTAATCGGGGACAGTCAGCATGGGTTTGTTAAGGGAAGGTCGTGTTTGAAAAATTTGATCGAATTTTTTGAGGAGGTAACCAGGAGTGTTGATAAGGGTAATGCATTTGACTTTAGCAACGCTTTTGAAAAGATCCCTCATGGCAGACTGGGCATGAAAGTAAGAGCCCATGGGATCCAAGGCAAAGTGGCATGTTGGATCCAAAATTGGCTGAACTACAATGTCAGCATTCTCCCCCTCTTTTGTTAAGACAGATGCAAAGTATTCATTCAGACCCACACCCACATCCTCCGCCTCCACCCACAGGTTACATTTTCGGTGTTTTATGAGCACCACTCTTTCCTTCGTGATCCTCTCACTCTAAATTGATCAATCATCTTTGTGTTGATTTTGCTTGCCAATATTCTTTCATGCCCTCTCTTTACTGTCCTAATTTCCTTTTTGATTTCACCCCTCCGCTTTCCCTACTTCTCTCAGCTTGATCTCTTTGTCTAAATCATTAACAGGGATTGTAAATAGTTGAGGCCCCAGCTCCGATCCTTGCAGAAATCCCCTAGTTAGCGGCTGAGAAAACGAAAATGTCCCGTTTATCCCTACGCTCTGCTACTTCTCCATTGTCCAATCATCCACCCATGCTAAATGGATACATGGATCCATGTCAGAAGTTTAATGGTTAATTTGAGACAATGTCAGAAGAGTAAAAATACAATTTTAGAAGCAAACAAGCTCTAACAAAATGGCCCAGGGAACTTGTTTTCAATAACATCCATTGCATCCGTGATCCCGGGCTGGAGTAACAGAGAATTCCTCTGAATACATTCAGAAATCCTTGGATATACTCATCAGGTCTGACAGCATCTGTACAGAGAGAAATCGAGTTAACATTTCAGGCATCAGAACTGGACAAGTTTGAAATGTCATCGACTTTAAGCAACAGGAGGGTGAGAAAAAGGACAATAGGGAAGCTCTGTGATTGGGTGTAAGACAGGGAGAGATTAAATGACAGAAGAGTTAGTCGTGCAGAGTCAAAGGGAGTGGAAATGGGACAAGTAAAGAAACAAAAGATGTGCATCGAGCAGTTGTGCTGCATTCCGAATGTGAGAACAAGAGTAAGAGTGAAACATGAAAAGAAATGGAGACAGAGATTCCAGTCTGTAATGGTTGAACTCAGTGTTGAGTCTGGAAGGCTGTAAAGTATCCAATTGAAAGATGAGGCCAGAATCTTCCGAGGAATGTCAATCACTGTCGGATTGCCACTCCGCTCCTACTATCCTCCAGCACACCGGAGCGCGGCGTTCCTGACCAGGTCTTCCCATCCCGGCTTCTCCAGAAATGCGGAGCGAGCCTGAAATGGAACTGCTTCTTCATAGCGTCGGATCGTTGGGGGAGGACAGGCCACGCCCCCTTTTTACAACACCAGCTCCCGGATTTTTTGTTATTCATTCACTGGATGTGGGCTTCACTGGCCGGGGCAGCATTTATTGCCCATCCCTAGTGGCCCTCGAGAGGGAGGTGGTGAGCTGCCTTCTTGAACCACTGCAGTTCATGTGGTGTCGGTACACGCACAGCGCTGTTAGGAAGGGAGCTCCAGGACTTTGACCAGTAAGTAAAGAGTTTATATGTCCCAAAGCTTCTTTGGAAAGCTACAGAGAGAAGGTAAGTGAGTAATGGGGGTGGGCGGGCAAGGGGGTAGGTTGTGTGAGGTAAATGGGTAAGGGGATAGGATGTCAGGTAGGTAAGGTGGAAGCTGGGTAGGTTGGCAGGTGGGTGAGGTGGGCAGTTTGGCAGGTGGGTAAGCGGGTAGCTGGGGCAAAGGCTAGTCAGGTTGAGTCGGGGGAATAGGGTGCGTCGGCGGAGTCGGGTGGAGCAGCTAGTCAGGTCGAGTTGGGGGTGTTGGGAGGTCAATGGGGAGTCAGGTGTCAGGGGGTAGTTGGGGGTCACGAGGCAGTCAGGTGGGGGGGACATGGTGAGTGATTGGTCGGTCAGCTGTGCAGTTACCCAGGAGTTAGACTAGGTTTTCATCGGTCTAACATTTCCTGGTTATCTATTCAGGTAAGTACACGGGAACTGTTTGAAGTTGGAGACTTTTGCGGAGGGTCCCAGTGAGCAGGTGAATTGCCCATCAGATGTTAAAACTTCCCTGGCAGTTCCCGTGGAGTCAGTGCGTTGGGACTTCCGATAATGTCCCATGGCGCATCTTCCGGGGTACATCCATCCGGACTCCGACTATCCGGAGATCAGAAGCTCTCTGCTGAGGAATTCAGAGCTGGAGATTGCCTGTGAAATCAACCTAAAAACTGAAAGCTGCCTCACAGTGTTTGACAAGGAGTTAAATACACCGCAGTGTTTATTAAAAGTTCATCTCATGGGGTTTGTTACTGAGCCCCCAGAGCAGGACAGGCCCAGGCTCCAGATTATGCTGTGTTAGCTGAAGTCACCTGGTGTGATAGCGAGCCAAAAGGAGCACGGAGCTCCATCCCGGGCCTGCGTTGAGTGAGCTGATCCCGTGCCAGAGATCACCCAATGCCCTCCCCTACGTCCTGTCACCATGTGGAAATCTCCCAATTCCCAGTTCCATGTCACCTTGGCAACAGGCCTCTCCCCTAATTCTTTTTCACCATGGGAACAGGCCCCACCCTCAGTCTCCCATCACTATTGGCCGCAGGCTGTACCCTCACTTCACTGTCACTGTGGGAAACAGGACCCACCCCCATTCCCTATCACCATGGGGAACAGGACATGGCCCCTGCTGGAAATGTGAAATAAAATGAGAAGGTGCCTGAAGCTCTCAGTGATTCAGTTTTTCTGATCAATGAATGAGTCGAACAATTTGGGTGAAGGGATACTTCAGCATATCCTTCAGATGTTCTCTAAACTTAGTCTGGGTCACGGCATAAATACAAGTGTTTGTGCAGCAACTCAGGAGCTGCAGCATGAAGCCCAGTTCCAGCACAACTTCATCAATCCAAACAGAATCATATCCCAAATCCCACATCCGGTACCACACGGAATAAACCATTAACGTCGTCCATAACAGGATGAAATTTGCCGAGATAACAAACAGTAAAATGATGGATTTCCTTCGACTCTCCATCTCTGGGTCTCTGGGACTCTCCCCACTGCTGTCAGCCCGGAGTCTCCTGCGGGCTCTGCTGCTCACTAAAATGTGTCTGACAGTGAAAACATTGAGCAGCAAAATCACAACAAATGGGACCGCTGGGTTTAGAATATTATGGAGGAACTCGATTGATCCCCAGACTTGAGAATACTGAATACCCCCTGTTACATCACAAACCAGGGGACATTCAACAGCAAATATTCACCTATGAACATAAAATACCAGAAAATGTTCTTTAAACAGCTCAGCACAGTCACTGTTCCCACAACCACAGTCGCTGTTTTCTCAGTGCAATATTTACTTTTCAGCTTCTGGACACAAATGGCCACAAATCGGTCAATGGTGAAAGTGACAGTGAACCAGACAGAACAGTCAGTGGCTACATAAAGGAAAACAGCGTGTATGTTACACACGGGAATGGAAAACAGGAACTGGAACTGCTCCCCATAAACAATTGGTATGTGTCTTAATATCAGGTCCAGGATAATGACCAGTAGATCTGCCACTGCCATGGCCACCAGGTAGCAAGTAACACATTTGGAGAGACCGCACTTTTGCTGAGACAGTATTCTAATCGCCATTAAGTTAACTGTGAAGAAGGAAAATAAAGTGGGGTAAAATACATCAGGTTGAGAACAAAGTTACTAGCTTGATTGAGAACTTATTAAGGTTTTAACATTTGTTATTGAATTCAGTCATATATTGAAATGAGGCCCAAACAATCCTCATCCACCACCACTCTCCTCTGTCTGGCTGAACTTGTTCTCCCACTGAATAACTTTTCCTTTAACTTGTCTCACTTCCTCCAACTAAAAGGTGTGGCTATGGGAGCGGAGCAGAGGCAAGTCAGGAACCAGGATCAGCATAAATAGATACTTGGGCTCAGAGCACAGCCTTTCTTGCCTGAGAGTGGAGCAGAGGCAAGTCTGGAACCAGGAGCATTTCAGCTTCTGTAGAAGCTGAGTGGTAAAAGCAACTGTGACATCACATGAAACCAGGAAGCTGATTGGCTGGTAAGAGCTTGGTGTAAGGGTTAGTGTGTTAAAAGCCAGCTTAGGATGCAGGAGTTAAAGTAGGTCTTGTAAATAACAAGAAGTAAAACTTTAAAATAAAAAATATATATACAACAAAATAAGTAAAATAAAATAGCTAAAATAAAATAATTAAAATAAATACTTAAAACACATACCCGTGTAATTAAGGAATGTGTAACTTTTAGTTGTAATTGTGGGTGATGCTAGCATTTAATAAACACAGTACTGTACTATACGTGGGAAATATTCCAAATTAATTAAGAAAATAATTTTTTTAAATGAGTAATTTAGAATAAATTATAAAATAAATACCGTAGTAAATGCTTCATACAAAGTTTAAGGTATGTCAGCGCAGCTCGGCCATGTGGAATGTACATCCTGTGGGATGTGGGAAGTCGCGCAGGCACAGAGTGGACTCAATGATCATATCTGCAGGAAGCGTCAGTAGTGGCAGAAAGTTGAGCTCTGATTTGGGGAGCTTGAGTGGCTGCTGGAGTCACTGCAGTACATCCACAAGGCCGAGGATAACGTGGATAGCACTTTTAGAGAGGTAGTCACACAGCAGGTTCGAAGAACACAGAGAGGGAATGGGTGACCGCCAGAGTATCTAGGAGAAACAGGCAGGTAGTGCAGGAATCTGCTGAGGCTACCTCACTCTCTAACTGCTTTTCCATTTTGGATACTGGTGAGCGAGATGGTTCCTCGGAGGGCGATATCAAGAGCCAAGTTCATGGCACCACAGGTGGCTCAGCTGCACAGGAGGGGAGGAGGAAGGGCGGGAGTGCTATAGTAGTAGGGGATTCCATAGTTAGAGGAGCAAACAGGCATTTCTGTGGCCATAGACATGACTCCAGGATGGTATGTTGCCTCTCTGGTGCCAGGGTCAAGGATGTCACAGGGCAGCTGCAGAACATGCTTTTGGGGGAGGGTGAACAGCCAGAGGTCGTGGTCCCCATTGGTACCAATGATATAGGTAGGAAAAGGGATGAGGTCCTGAAACCAGATTTTAGGGAGTTAAGAAGATAATTAAAAAGCAGGACCTCAAGAACAGTAATGACAGGATTATTCCCAGTGCCACGTGCCAGTGAGCACAAGAATAGGAAGATTGAGCAGTTCAACACGTGGCTAGAGAAATGGAGGAGAAGGGAGGGCTTTAGATTTCTGAGGCATTGGGCCAGGTTCTGGGGGAGGTGGGACCTGTACAAGCTGGACGATCTACACCTGAATATGACTGAGATGAATGTCCTCGCGGGGAGCTTTGCTAGTGCTATTGGGGAGGGTTTAAACTAGATTGGTATGGGGATGGGACCCTGAGGGGAAATTCAGAGTGGAGAGGAGAAAAACTGGCAGTGGGGAGTAGGGAAGCATCAACTGATACCAAGGATATATCAGCCAGTTGTATCAAGGTTAATAGAACCTTGGAGAGTTTGTTAGAACTAGAGTAGGCAACAGCAAGTCATTAGATGGGACCAGAATGAGGGGGAAAGGATAAAAAGCCTAAATCAGGGCTAATGTGCATGTGTGTGAAAGCACGGAGTGTGGTTAATAAGATTGGTGAACTGCAGGCACAGGTTAACAAATGGAATTATGTGATACTATTGTTATAACAGAGACCTGGCTCAAAGAAAGGCAGGACTGGGCTAAATATTCCTGGTACAAGGTGTTTAGGAGAGACAGGAAAGGAAGAAAATGTGGTGGTGGGGGTTAGGGTGGCAGTGGGAAGTGGCAATTCTGGTTAAAGATGGCATTACAGGATTGGAGAGAGAAGATGTTCCAGAGGGGTCAAGGACAGAATCTCTCTGGCTGGAGGTAAGGAATGAAACAGGTGCAGTAACATTGATTATATACGACACAGACCACAAACTAGTGGAAGGGATATGGGGAAACAAATTTGCAAAGAAATTATGGAGAGGTGCAAGAGTTATAGAGTAATCAGAATGGGAGACTTCAATTATCCGAATATGGACTGGGATAGGAATAATACAAAGGGAAAAGTAGGCAAGAGTTCCTGGAATGTGTTCAAGATAATTTTCTGCATCTGTATGTTTCCAGTCCAACTAGAGGACATGTACTTTTGGACCTGGTTCTGGGGAATGAGTTGGCCCAAGTGGATCAAATATCAGTGGGAGAGCCTCTAGGGGACAGTGACCATTGTATCATAAGGTTTAGGTTAATCATGGAAAAGGACAGGGAACAATCCAGAACGGGGATAATTAATTGCGGGAAAGCCAAGTTCGATGGGATGAGAAGGCATCTGAGATGAGTGAGTGGGAATCAAATGTTGGCAGAAAAGACGGTGGCCGACAATGGGCCACCTTTAAAGAAAAAGTATTGCAGCAAATGTCAAGGGATATTCCCTGAAGGGGAAAGGTAGGACAAATAAATCCAGAGAACCCTGGATGATGAGAGAGATAGAAGATGAAAAGGAGGAAGTGCGCACACAACAGATGTCTGTTGAAAATACAATGTAAAATCAGCCTCAATATGGCAGGACCGGGGGGAAATGAAAAAACTAATAAGAAAAGCAAAGAGAGAGCATGAAAAGAGGCCGGCAGCGAACAGAAAAGGAAATCCCAAGGTCTTCTACAAGCATGTAAATAATAAAAGGGTGGTAAAAGAAAGAGTAGGGTTGATTAGGGGCAAAAAATGGGACTTGCATATGGAGGCTGGAGAAATAGTGCAGGTGTTGTCCGAGTACTCTGCATCTGTCTTTACAAAGGAAGAGGATCCTACCCAGGCCAAGGTGAGAGAGGAGGTAACTGGTACACTAGAAAAACTTACAATCAAGAGGAAGGAGGTGTTGGAAAGACTATCTTTACTTAAAATAGATAAGGTACCAGAACCGGATGAGATGCATCCAAGAGTACAGAGAGAAGTGAGTGGAAATTGCAGAGGAAATAATGATAATCTTCCAGTCTTCCTTAGACACAGGGGAGGTGCCACACGACTGGAGAATTGCAAATGTTACACCCTTGTTTAAAAAGGGGTGCAAGGATTAAGCCGGCAACTACAGAGCAATCAGAATGACCTCAGTGGTAGGGAAACTTCTGGAAACTACAGGATGGGGTAAAATCAATAGTCACTTAGACAAGTACATGATAATGAGGGAAAGCCAGCATGGATTCATTAAGGGAAAATCATGTTTAACTAACTTGCTGGAATTTTTTGAGGAAGTAACAGAGAAGGTTGATAAGGGAAACACTGTTGATGTGGTGTATATGGATTTTTAAAAAAGGCTTTTGATACAGTGCCACACAACAGACTTGTGAGAAAAATTCTAGGTCATGGAATAAAAGGGAAAGTAGGCACTTGGATAAGAAATTGGCTGAGTGACGGGAAACAGAGAGTAGCGTTAAATGGTGGTTTTTCTGATTGTGAAAGGTTTGTAGTGAAGTCTCCCAGGGTCAGAGTTGGGACACTTATTCTTCATGATATATATTAAGGACCTAGACTGTTGTGTGCAGGGCATGGTTTCCAAATTTGCAGATGATACGAAGATTGGAAATGTTGTCAACTGTGATGGAGATAGTCTTGAACTTCAAAAGGACATAGACACGTTGGTGGATTGGGTAGACAAGTGGCAGATGAAGTTCAATGCAGAGAAGTGGCAGGAAAAAGATGGTGAGACCATCTAAAACAAAGGGAGGTGCAGGAACAGAGGGACCTCGGTGTATGCGTACAGAGGTCATTGAAGATGGCAGGGCATGTTGGGAGAGCAATTAATAAAGCATATAGTATCTTGGGCTTTATTAATAGGGACATTGAGTACAGGGGTAAGGTGATCATGCTGAACTTGCATAAGACACTAGTTAGGCCTCATCTGGAGTACTGGGTCCAATTCTGGGCACCATACTTGAGGAAGGACGTAAAGTCATTGGAAAGAGTACAAAGGAGATTAATGAGAATGATTCTAGGGATGAACAACTGCAGCTATGAGGATAGACTGGAGTGATTGGGACACTTTTCCTTGGAAGAAAGAGGGCTGAGAGGAGACTTGATAGAGGTATTCAAGATCCTGAGGGATATGGACAGGGTAAATAGTGAGAAACTGTTCCCACTCAAGAAAACATCAAGAACCAAAGGGCACAGATTCAAAATAATGGGCAAAAGGAGTAGAAGGAGGAAAATTTTTTTCACCCAGAGGGTGGTGGAGGCAGGTTCGATCAAAGTATTCAAAAGGCAATTGGATTGCTAACGGAAAAGAGAGAATGTACAAGGTTATGGGGATAATGCAGGGGAGTGGGAAGAGGTAGAATGTTCTTTCAGAGAGCCAGTGCAGACTCGATGGGCCGAATGGCCTCCTTCTACACTGTAAAGATACTGTGATACTGTGGGTACCCGCATGGTCCCCAGTTATGCCTGTCTTTTTGTGGGATATGTGGAACGTTCCTTGTTCCAGTCCTACTCAGGCCCCCTCCCACATCACTATTTTCGATGCATTGATGACTGTATCGGTGTCGGTTTGTACTCTCATCGGTACCTGGAAAACTTATCGATTTTGCATCCAATTTCCACCCCTCTCTCACCTTCACATGGTCCATTCTGACACTTCCCTTCCCTTCCTTGACCTCTCTGTCTCCATTTATGGAGGTAGAATGTCCACCAATATTCATTACAAGCCCACTGACCCCCACAGCTACCTCGACTCCAGCTCCTCACACCCTGACTCCTGTAAAGACTCCATCCCATTCTCTCAGTTCCTTCACCTCCGTTGCATCTGTTCCGATGGTGCTACCTTCCAAAACGGCGTATCTGGCATGTCATTCTCTTTCCTTAACCGATTATTCCCCGTCACTGTGGTTGACACGGCCCTCAACCATGTCCGACCCCTCTCCCACACCTCTGCCCTCACCGCTTCCTCTCCCTCCCAGAACCATGATCGTGTCCCCTTTGTCCTCACTTTTCACTCCACCAGCCTCCGCATTCAAAGGATCATCCTCCACCATTACCGCCAACTCCAACATGATGCCAACACAAAACATATCTTCCCCTCACCCACCCCCCCTACCAGCATTCCGTAGGGACCGTTCCCTCCCTACACCCTGATCCACTCCTCCATCCCCTTCCCACGGCACCTTCCCATGCAATCACAGAAGGTGCAACACCTGCCCTTTTACCTCCTCCCTCCTCACCGTCCAAGGGCCTAAACACTCCTTTCAGGTGAAACAGTGCTTCACTTGCACCTCCTTCAATTTGGTCGACTGCATTCGCTGCTGCTAACGCGGTCTCCTCTACATTGGGGACACCAAACGCAGACTGGGTGACCGCTTTGCGGAACACCTTCGGCCTGTCCACAAGCATCGGACAGAGTCAGCATGGATTTACGAAAGGGAAATCATGCTTGACAAATCTACTGGAATTTTTCGAGGATGTAACTAGCAGAGCTGATGAGGGGAAGCCAGTCGATGTGGTTTATTTGGGCTTTCAGAAGGCTTTCAACAAAGTTCCACATAAGAGATTAGCGTGAAAAATGAAAGCACGTGGGATTGGGGGTAGTGTATTGAGATGGATAGAAAACTGGTTGGCAGAAACAAAGAGTAAGAATAAACGAGTCTTTTTCCGAATGGCAGGCAGTGACTAGTGGGATACCGCAGGGATCGGTGCTGGGACCCCAGCTATTCACTATATATATTAATGATTTAGATGAGGGAATTAAATGTAATATCTCCAAATTTGCAGACGACACAAAGCTGGGTGGGAGGGTGAGCTGTGAGGAGGATGCAGAGATGCTTCCGTGTGATTTGGACAAGCTGAGTGAGTGGGCAGATACATGGCAGATGCAGCATCATGTGGATGAATGAGAGGTTATCCACTTTGGTAGCAAAAACAGGAAGGAAGATTATTACCTGAATGGCTATAAATTGACTGGAGGATGAGGAGCATGATGGACGCTGGGCTATTGGAGGACTGGTGGATAGGAGGTTGTTCGAGTGGGAGAATCAGATCCTCTTTCCCTCCCCCTACCCGGATTTTAACCTAGCGACAGATTTAAAGATAAATCTGTTGAATGAGTTAATAAATTTTATTTATTCTGAGAGGGGAATGTGCAACGAGACCTGGGTGTCCTTGTACACCAGTCGCCGAAGGTAAGCATGCAGGTGCAGCAGGCGGTAAAGAAGGCAAATGGTATGTTGGCCTTCATAGTGAGAGGATTCGAATACAGGAGCAGGGATGTCTTGCTGCAATTATACTGGGCCTCGGTGAGACCATACCTGGAATATTGTGTGCGGTTTTGGTCTCCTTATCTGAGGAAGGATGTTCTTGCTATAGAGGGAGTGCAGCGAAGGTTTACCAGCTGATTCTTGGGATGGCGGGACTGACATATGAGGAGAGATTGAGTCGATTAAGATTATATTCTCTGGAGTTCAGAAGAATGAGGGGGGCTCTCATAGAAACCTATATAATTCTAACAGGGCTAGATATGGTGGATGCAGGAAGGATGTTCCTGATGGTGGGGGAGTCCGGAACCAGGGGTCACAGTCTGAGGATACGGGGTGGACCATTTAGGACTGAGGCGAGGAGAAATTTCTTCACCCAGAGAGTGGTGAGCCTGTGAAATTTGCTACTACAGAAAGTAGTTCAGGCCAAAATATTGTATGTTTTCAAGAAGGAGTTAGATCTATCACTTGGGGAGAAAGGGATCAAAGCATATGGGGAGAAAGCGGGAGCTGGGTTGGATGATCAGCCATGATCATAATGAATGGTGGGGCAGGCTCGAAGGGCCGAATGGCCTACTCCTGCTCCTATTTTCAATGTTTCTATGTTTCTATGACCCAGACCTTCCTGTCGCTTGCCATTTCAACACACCATCCAGCTCTCATGCCCACATGTCTCTCCGTAGCCTGCTGCAATGTTCCAGTGAAGCTCAACGCAAACTGGAGGAAAATCACCTCATCTTCTGATTAGGCACTTTACAGCCTTCTGGACTGAACATTGAGTTCAACAACTTCAGACCATAAACTCTCTCAACCATCTCTAATCCTTTATTAATCCCACTTTCTTTATTTCAATTTAATTAAAATTTTTCTTCTTATTTATTTTCATTTTTAGTTTTATATATTTATTTTTATTTATTCATTGATTTTTAAAATACTTTTCCCCCCACCCCTGCTCCCACAGGGCTTTCTGTCACTTGTTTCTATGTTGTACTTTCACAGAGCGCTGACCCTTGTTCTGCTATTAACACATTCTGCCGCTATCAGCACCTCCTTTAGTCCTCACAAAAAAAGCAGCTCTGAAGAAGAGTCACACGGACTCGAAACGTTAACTCTGCTCCTTGCTCCACAGGTGCTGCCGGGTCTGCGGAGCTTTTCCAGCAGTTTTTGTTTTTATTTCAGATTTCCAGCATCTGCAGCATTTTGCTGTCATTTCATTGAAATGATTGTACCTGAAAGAACAAATGTTCTTTCAAAGGGAAGGTCTATGATATGATGGAAGGCAGGACAGATTAAATGCTAAAAGGATGATACTGAAATTGTTGATGATGTCAGTGTTGATCCAAATGCTCCTCTCCAGCCTTTCAATGTCTGGCTAAAATAATTAAAATTCCCCAAGCGCCCCCGGTAATGATGTAGATCCATGGACCGGAAACATTAGCTCTGTTTCTCGCTCCATAGTTTCTTCCAGCCATGCTGACTATTTCAACAACAATAACATCTTTACACAGCACTTTCAGTGTATTAAAACATTCCAAGACTCTTAACAGGAGCATTATAAAACAAAAGGTGACACTGGAGCCACACAAGGAGTCCACAGCATTAAGCTTTGTCTGAGTGCAGCGAGTTTAAGTGTTTAGCTCCGGGAATTTGGGAAGTGAAAGAATTTTAAGGATTGATTCCTTTCTAAAATCTAGTTGAGTTTGCATTTTATGTTTAACTTAAGTGTAACAGTAAATTGTAGTTTCTTTCAGTGTTAGTCATTTATTCTTTCATGGGATGTGGGCATCACTGGCTGGACCACCATTTATTGCCCTTCCCTAATTGTCCTTGAGAAGGTGGTGTTGAGCTGCCTTCTTGAACCGCTGCAGTCCATGTGGTGTAGCTTCACCCACTGTACTATAAGGAAGGGAGTTCCAGGATTTTGACCCAGCAATAGTGAAGGAACAGCAATATAGTTCCAAATCTTAATTGTGTGTAGCTTAGAGGGGAACTTGAAGATGGTGGTGTTTCTACGCATCTACTGCCCTTGTCCGTCAAGGTGGGAGTGGCTGTGGGTTTGGAAGGTGCTGTCGAAGGAGCCTTGGTGAGTTTGTGCAGTGCATCCTGTAGATGGTACACACTGCGGGCACTGTGCATTGGTGGTGGGGGGAGTGGATGTTGATGGTGGCGAATGGGGTGCCAATCAAGCCGGCTGCTTTGTCCTGGATGGTGTCCAGCTTCTTGAGTGTTGTTGGAGCTGCACTCACTTCGGGAAGTGCAGAGTATTCCATCACACTCCGGACATGTGCTTTGTGGATGGTACAGGCTTTGAGGAATCAGGTGATGAGTAACTCACTGCAGAATTCCGAGACCCTGACCTGTTCTTGTAGCCACAGTATGTTTTTGGCTGGTCCAGTTCAATTTCTAGTCAATGGTCAGCCCCCATGGGGTGGAATTTTCCATGCCCGCTGGCACTGGGCGTGATCGGTGGCATGAGCGGACAATATGGCCACGATGGCGGGAAACCAGTTCTCGACCGTCCGCTCAGCCTGCCGACAGCGGCCGTGTTTCCCGCCATCGGACATCGGGAACCTCATTGTCATACATCAGCCCATCATTTTCCGGCCAGGCCGCTGGAATCACCCTTCCCCCAACACCTCTCCCGCTGGATTGTGCGTCCAGGTCGGTGGGAAAGCACGCCGACGTGTTTCACAACAGCACAGAAACGACCTGCACTTGGCGGCTGCACTTTGAGGGGAATTCGGAGTTGAATACCTCGTATTAGGGAAACCTGTATGAAGTGACCATTCCTCTGAAACTCAGACAGTTCAGGCACAGCCACATTGATATGATTGGGGTCGGGCTCCGAGCTTATCTGCCCACTCAAGCAACGCAGAGGCATCAAAGAGCCACCAAGTTCTCCAGAGCTCCCCCCAGCACAGACTGCACATTCAGGAGCACTTTAGTGGACTGCAGAGCAGTTGGACTGCACACGTTGTACAATCTCCTCGCTAAAGCTGGCCATGGAGCAGTCACTGCTGGAGGTGTTCACAGCCTCTTGCAATGTAAACATCCCGGTTTGGACCAGCCTCCCCCATGGTTCAAGCTAACAGGGCAGCCATGCAGCGCACTAATCTCTGGCCATCCAAGTGGGGATCAGCTCTCTCCGGGAAATGTCAAGGGGCCGTCACACTTAAGCAGGACAGGTTCTTAGTACACCCATGCTAACCAGGTGTCTCTCTCTTTAACCCAGCAGGAGGAGTACATTAGGATCATGGAGCCTGGTGAACTAGCTGTATGCCTGATGGCCTACAGAGAGCGAAGACGACGGAGGAGAGAGTGACTGAGGCTCCTGGCTGCGCAGAGGCAGGACCAGCAACCTCAGGAAGAAGTGGGGCTGTGGCTCCCGCACACGCAGCCCAAGAGCCAGAGCGAGCCCTGGCTGGTTGGCGCCTAGTGACACCCAGGGTCTATAGACGCCGCCTTTCATTCCTGCAGATGACCAAGAACCAATGTCTCCGCAGACTGTGCATTTCTAGGGAACTGGTTGGTCACATCTGCCAGCTACTGCAGGATTTGGCACCACGGGGACATGGAGGGCACCCACTGCCAGTGGCCATGAAAGTGACCACAGCGCTCAATTTCGACGCCAGTGGCTCCTTTAAGAGCTGCACAGGTGACCTCTGTGGGACATCACAAGCCTCCACCCATAAATGCATCCATGAGGTCACGGATGCCATCTTTTCGAGGGCACACAACTTTGTGCATTTTGCCCGGGACCAGGAAAGCCAGGATGCAAGAGTGATTGGATTTGCCCAGACCTCGGGTTTCCCACTGGTGCAGGATGCGATCGACTGCACTCGTGGTGCTCAGATATCCGTCACAACACATGGTGGACTACATCAACCGCAAGGGGTTCCATTCGCTGAATGTGCAGCTGGTGTGCGACCACCAGAAACACATCCTGCAGGTGTGTGCTCGGTTTCCAGGGAGTGTGCACGATGCCTACATCCTCAGTCGGTCACAGATCCCTGGAGACTTCCAGGATCCACTGAGGCTGCAGGGATGCTCCTCGGGGACAAGGGCTCCACGCAGAGTCCATGGCTGATGATGCCGAGCGGCAGCCTCAGACTGCAGCAGAGCGACAGTATAATGAGGCTCATGCTGCAGCTCGCAACTTGCTGGAGGTAACCATCGGGATGCTGAAGGTGAGGCTCCGGTGCCTGGAGTGATCTGGTGGAGCCCTGCAATACAGTCCACAGAGGATGTCACACATCGTCATCGTTTGCTGTGCCCTTTACAACCTGGCGCTCCAACAGGGAGACGAGCTGACTGAGGAGGAGCTGGAGGAGCTGCAGATCTCCTCCGATGAGGAGGACGCTGAAGGGGATGAGGCTGAGGAGGTCCTCGGAGGCGATGATGACGGGGATGAAGACCTCGCACAGGCTAGACGAGGCAGGCACGCTCGGGAGGCCCTCATAGTTGCTAGATTTGTGGAGGATGATGACGACATGCAGTGAGGAGACACCATAGTCCCTCACATCACACTTGTGAACGTTTGACTCCCGTCTGGCTTATGGCAGAATGTGAGAATGCTCCTGTCATGGAGACGCAGGGGAGGCCCTAATAGTCACTCAATTGCAGCAAGATGATGATGACCATGCACTGCGCACACTCCATAAATCTTCACACAGCCTCTAAGAATGTCTGACTCCTGTCTGGCCGAGGGCAGCTCACTTGTTCTTTGTGATCAGGGTCATATCATAGAGACGCAGCCATAAAACTGTTAAAGTATCTGATCCTTTATCCACCTTCAGCACCTGTTGCTGTTGCTGTCCATCCTGCGGCCAGAGCGGGCATAGAGGACATCCTGGCAGGTCTCTACGGCATCCAAAAGGTTCTCGAGGAACGTGTGGCTGAATCTGGGGCTGCAGTTCTCTTTAGTTTCAGGGCCATGTCTTCCATGCAGCAGTGGTGGTCTGGATGAACTGAGATATGTGCTTGTGGCTGGACTTTAAACATGGCGCCTGGCGAGATGCAGCGGCTGGGTGATGGCAGGCGGGTGAATGGGAGCCCGTTCGCCATGGAAACGGCAGGTTTCCCAGGAATGCAGAAATAATGTGCCGGGTTTGGGATGATACAGTGTGAAAACCCGACATCGAGGCCCATGGGTAAAACATCATTTTACCCACCCGCTACCGCACTTAGTGCCATCCTGGGAAAATTCCACCCATGATGTTGATAGAGGGGGGCGGGGGGTGCAGTGATGGTAATGCCATTGAATATCAAGGGGGGATGGTTAGATTCTCTCTTGGTGAAGATGGTGGGCATTTGTGTGGAGTGAATGTTACAAGCTCTCTACTAAGAGGTAGCTTTACATACGAACATACAAGTTAGGAGCAGGAGTAGGCCACTCAGCCCCTCGAGCCTGCTCTACCATTCAATAAGGTCATGACTGATCTGATTGTAACCTCAACCCCACATTCCTTCCTACCCCTGATAACCTTTCACCCCTTGTTAATCAAGAATCCAGCTAGCTCTGCCTTAAAAATATTCAGACTCTTCTTCCACCGCCTTTTGAAGAAGAGCGTTCCAAAGACTCCCTACCCTCTGACAGAAAAACATTCTCCTCATCTCTATCTTAAATGAGCGACCTCTTATTTTCAAACAGTGACTCCTAGTTCTAGATTCTCCCACATGAGGAAACACCATCTCCACATCCACCCTGTCTAGACCCATCAGGGTCTTAAAGGTTTCAAGCAAATCGCCTTTTACTCTTCGAAATTACAACCTTTCCTCATAAGACAACCCACCCATTCCCAGTATTAATCTAGTAAACCTTCTCAGAACTGCTCCTAATGCATTTACATCTTTCTTTGGATAAGGAGACCAGTACTGTACACAATGCTCCAGATGTGGTCCCTCCAATGCCTGTACAACTGAAGCATAACCCCCCTACTTTAGTGATCAATTTCCCTCACAATAAATGATAACATAGTATTAGCTTTCCTAATTACCTGCTGTACCTGCACACTAAGCTTTTGTGATCCATGTGCTAGGATTCCAAGATCCCTCTGAATCTCAGAGCTCTGCCCTCTCTCACCATTTAGTTAATAAGCTTCCTTTTTATTCTTCCTGCCAAAATGAACAATTTCACATTTGCTCACATTCTAGCCCATTCGCCAGATCTTTTCCCACCCACATAACCGATCTATGTCACTTTGTAGCCTCATGTCCTCTTCATAATTTACATTCTTACCTATCTTTGTGTCATCAGTAAATTTAGCAACCATTCCTTTGGTCCTTTCATCCAAGCCATTTATATAAATTGTAAAAAGTTGAGGCCCAGCACTGATCCCTGGCACACCTCTCGTCATATCCTGCCAACCACAAAAAGACTCATTTATGCCTACTCTCTGCTTCCGGTTAGTCAGCCAATCTTCTATCCATGTCAATATGTTACCCCCTACCCCATGAGCTTTTATTTTCCACAATAACATTTGATGTGGCACTTTATCAAATGCCTTCTGGAAATCTAAGTTAAGTTCATCCACTGGCTACCCTTTATTCACAGCATATGTGACTCCTCCAAAGTGCTCCAATAAATTGGTGAAACATGATTTCCCTTTTACAAAATCATGTTGACTCTGCCTGATTGCCTTGATTTTTTTCTAAGTGCCCTGCTGTAACATCTTTAATAATAGCTTCTAACATTTTCCCTATGACAGATGTTAACTGGCCTGTAGTTTCCTGCCTTCTGTCTCCCTCCCTTTTTGAATAAGATAAATAAATAACCTTTGTTATTTTGCAGTCTAATGGAACCTTCCCCAAATCTTGGGAATTTTGGAAAATTAAAACCAATGTATCAATTATCTCACTAGCCACTTCGTTCAAGACCTTGGGCTGAAGTCCATCTGGACATGTGGATTTGTCATCCTGCATTCCAACAATTTGCTTAATATCACTTCCCTGGTGATTGTAATTTTCCCAAGTTCCTCCCTCCCTTCCATTTCCTGATTCACAGCTATTTCTGGGATGTTACTTGTCTTATCTACAGTGAAGACTGAAGCAAAATGCCTGTTTAATTCATCCACCATCCATTATTTTCCACTAGCAATTCCTCAGACGCACTTTCTATAGGACCAATGCTCACTTTGTTAACTCTTTTCTTATTTAAATACCTATTGAAGCTCTTACTATCTGTCTTTATGTTACTAGCTAGCTTTCTCTCATACTCAAATTTTTCCATCCTTATTAATCTTTTTGCCATTCTTTGCTGTTCTTTATATTCTTTCCAATCTTCAAGCTGCCACCCATCTTTGCGTAATTATATGCTTTTTCTTTAAGTTTGATACTGTCTTTAACTTTATTAATTAACCACGGATGGTGGGCCCTCCCCTTGGAATTTTTCTTTCTCATTGGAATGTATATATTCTGTGTATTCTGAAATATCCCTTTAAATGTCTGCCACTGAACCTCTATTGACCTATCCCTTAACCTCATTTTCCAGTTCATTAACTAGCTCTGCTTTCATGGCCTAATAATTGCCTTTATTTAAGTTAAAATACTAGTCTTGGACGTAATCATTTGTCCCTCAATATGGATGTAAAATTCAATCATATTATGATCACTGTTACCCAGGGGGTGCCTTCACTAAGAGGTTATCAATTAATCCTATCTCATTGCTCAATACCAGGTCTAGTATAGCCTGTTCTCTGGTTAGCTCCAGAACGTGCTGTTCTAAGAAACTATCCCGAGAACATTCTATGAACTCCTCATCTATGATACCTTTGCCCATTTGACTTTTCCTGTCTATATGTAGATTAAAATCCCCCATGATTATTGCCGTACCTTTCTGACAAGCTCCCATTATCTCTTCCTTTGTACTCTGTCCTACTGTGTGGGGGGCCTGCAAACCACTCCCACAAGTAACTTCTCGCGTTTATCATTCCTCCTCTCAATCCAAACTGCATCAACATCCTGGTTTCCTGAATTTAGGTCATCCCTCTCTAATGTGCTAATATCATCTTTAATTAACAGATCCACCCCTCTAGCTTTTCCTAACTTCCTGTCCTTCCTAAATGTCACACACTGTTAAATATTCAGATCCCAATCTTACATCATCCTGTAGCCATGTTTCTGTAATTGCTATCAGATCGTATTTATTTGTTTCTATTTACGCTATCAGTTCATCCGTTTTGTTTTGAATGCTACGTGCATTTAGATACAGAGACTTTAGTTTTGTCCATTTATTATTTTTGTAGTGTATAGCCTTATCTGCTGATTTACTCTGAGTGCACTCTTTGTCCCTTTCTGTCATGGATGGTTTATCATTTCCCACATTAATAGCTTTCCCTCTTGTCTTATCTCTACTCTTTGCTTTACCACATTTTCCCAGATTTGATGCCTTGACCCCACTATTCAGTTTAAAACCATCTCTACTTCCATAGTTATGCAGCTCACGAGGATACCAGCCCCAGCACAGTTCAGTTGTTGACCGTCCCAATGGTACAGATCACACTTTCCCCAATACTGATGCCAGTGCCCCACAAACCGGAACCCACTTCTCACACACCAGTCTTTGTCCCACACATTCATTTCTCTCATCTTACTTGTCCTAGGCCAATTTGCATGTGCTCAGGTAATAATCCAGCGTGTAATAGAGTTGATCTTTCAGATAATTTTCTTTGTGGACACAGTTAACTTTATTTATAAGACAGCAGCAACTACTTACAGATGTGTATCAAACTCCATAACTAAAGAGGAACTCTCTACTAGAGGTTCCCCGTGCTGCTCACACATTGGTTTACACAGGTCATGTGATCTTACAAAACAGGATTATTCTTAAAGCTGCAGTCCTATGTTTATCCAAACTATAATTGCTACATTCCTCCCCCTTTAACATTTCTGTACATTTTGCATTTACAAGGATATTTATCTCATGAACTTAGAATACTTACACAGGTCATGAAATTACAAGTTCAGTCTTTCAGGTGGTTTTCTGATCCATAGCTTCACGACTTCAATTCTTTTGCAGGGAACACATTCTCTGTAACTGCATTAACATCAGATACCTCATTAGGCACATGCAGTTCAGTGTCTTCCACTCTAACAGAGGCATTGGTCATGTCTGTCCTTGGTTGAGCGACTTCAACAGGAACCACTGGTTCAGTAATGGTTACATGTGGAACATTTTTTTTTGGGGTATCTCTCTTCTTCTTAAATGATCCACATGTTTACTGCTGATCCGGCCTTCCACTTCCACATGGTACAATAATGGCTCAGTGACGGAGCTCACTCTACCAGCTATCCACTTCAGTCCTCGACCGAAAGTCCTTACATATACTGCTTCTCCAACACTAAATTGTAGCTCACGATTATGCAAATCATGAGTCTCTTTTTGGATCCCTTGACTTTTCTCCACCCTCCCCTCCAAAATTGGGAAGTATCAGGCTTAATCTTGTTCGAAGACAACGCCTCATCAGTAATTCTCAGGGGTTGCTCCTGTTGTAGTGGGGGGGGTTGTTCTGTCGTGAAATAGGAAATGAGCAAGTCTAGTTTCCAGTGATTCACTTTAACTTTTTCATTCCCACTTTAAAAGTTTGTACTGCCCTTTCTGCCAGTCCGTTAGATGACGGATGGTCCAGTGCAGTCTTCACGTGGTTGATATCATTGATGTTGATAAATCATTGAAATTCAGCGCTCATAAACGTAGTACCATTATCTCAGACAATTACCTCTGGCAATCCATGGTTGGCGAAGTTCTGGCGTTGGTGATTTTACCTCATAAACCATAGAACCATAGAACACTACAGCACAGAAAACAGGCCATTCGGCCCTTCTAGTTTGTGCCAAAATACTATTCCGCTAGTCCCATTGACCTGCACCTAGTCCATAAACCTCTAGACCTCTCCCATCCATGTATCTATCTAATTTATTCTTAAAACTTAAGAGTGAGCCCGCATTTACCACATCAGATGGTAACTCGTTCCACACTCTCACCACTCTCTGAATGAAGAAGTTCCCCCTAATGTTCCCCCTCAACCTTTCCTCTTTCACCCTAAAGCCATGTCCTCTCGTGTTTATTTCTCCTAATCTAAGTGGCAAGAGCCTACTCGCATTTACTCTGTCTATACCCCTCACAATTTTGTAAACTTCTATCAAATCTCCCCTCATTCTTCTACGCTCCAAGGAATAAAGTCCTAACCTGTTTAATCTCTCCCTGTAACTCAACTCCTTAAGACCCAGCAACATCCTAGTAAATCTTCTCTGCATTCTCTCAATCTTACTGATATCCTTCCTGTAGTTAGGCGACCAGAACTGCACACAATACTCCAAAGTTGGCCTCACTAATGTCTTATACAACCTCACCATCCCAACTCCTATACTCAATACTTTGATTTATGAAGGCCAGTATGCCAAAAGCTTTCTTTACAACCTTGTCTACCTGTGACGCCACTTTCAGGGAATTGTGTATCTGAACTCCCAGATCCCTTTGTTCCTCCGCACTCCTAAGTGCCCTACCATTTACTGTGTATGTCCTACCTTGGTTTGACCTTCCAAAATGTAACACCTCACACTTTTCCACATTAAATTCCATCTGCCATTTTCTGGCCCATTTTTCCAGTTGGTCCAGATCTCTCTGCAAGCTTTGAAAGCCTTCCTCGCTGTCCACAACTACTCCAATCTTAGTGTCATCAGCAAATTTGCTGGTCCAATTCACCACATTATCATCCAGATCATTGATATAGACAACAAACAACAATGGTCCCAGTACAGATCCCTGAGGCACACCACTAGTCACAGACCTCCAGTCTGAGAAGCAATCATCCACTACCACTCTCTGTCTTCTCCCACACAGCCAATTTCAAATCCAGTTTACAACCTCTCCATGGATACCAAGTGTCTGAACCTTCTGAACTAACCTCCCATGTGGGACCTTGTCAAAGGACTTACTAAAGTCCATGTAGACAACATCCACAGCCTCTCCTTCATCTACTTTCTTTGTCACCTCCTCGAAAAACTCTACAAGGTTCGTTAAACATGACCTACCACGCACAAAGCCATGCTGACTATTCTTAATCAGCCCTTGGCTGTCCAAATAATTATATATCCGATCTCTCAGAACACCTTCCAATAATTTACCTACTACTGACGTCAGGCTCACTGGCCTGTAATTACCTGGTTGACTTTTGGAGCCTTTTTTAAACAACGGAATAACATGAGCTTCCCTCCAATCCTCCGGCACCTCACCCGTGGCTAAGGACATTTTAAATATTTCTGCCAGGGCCCCTGCAATTTCTACACTAGTCTCCCTCAAGGTCCGAGGGAATATCATGACAGGCCCGGGGGATTTATCTACCTTTATTCGCTGCAAAGCAGCAAGCACCTCCTCCTCTTTAATCTCTATATGTTCCATGAAACTACTGCTTGTTTCCCTTCCTTCCTTATACACTATGCCAGTTTCCTGAGTAAAGACTGATGCAAAAAAACTGTTTAAGATCTCCCCCATCTCGTGAGGCTCCACACATAGACGACCACTCTGATCTTCAAGGGGACCAATTGTGTCCCTTACTATCCTTTTACTCTTAATATACTTGTAGAAACCCTTAGGGTTTACCTTCATATTATCTGCCAAAGCAACCTTATGTCTTCTTTTTGCCTTCCTGATTTTCTTTTTTAGTATTTTCTAACATTTTCTATACTCTACAAGTACTCATTTGCTTCTTGTTGCCTATACCTGCTATACACCTCTCTCTTCTTCTTAACCAGATCGCCAATATACCTTGAAAACCAAGGTTCCCTATGCCTGTTAACTTTGCCTTTAATCCTGACAGGAACATGCAAACTCTGCACTCTCAAAATTTTGCCTTTGAATGCCTTCCACTTACTGAACACATCCTTGCCAGAAAACAACTTATGCCAATCCACTCTTCCTAGACCCTTTCTCATTCACACAAAATTGGCCTTTCTTCAATTTAGAATCTCAACTCGAGGACCAGACCTATCCTTATCCATAATTAGCTTAAAACTAATGACATTGTGGTCACTGGACCCAAAATGTTCGCCTACACATACTTCTGTCACCTGACCTGTCTGGTTCCCTAATAGGAGATCAAGTATTGCATTCTCTCTCGTTGGTACCTCTACATATTGATTTAGAAAACTGTCCTGAACACATTTGACAAACTCCAAGCCATCCAGCCCTTTTACAGTATGGGAGTCCCAGTCAATATGTGGAAAGTTAAAATCTCCTACTATCACAACTTTCTGTTTCTTACATCGGTCTGCTATCTCTCTACAGATTTGCTCCTCTAATTCTCTCTGACTATTGGGTGGTCTATAATACAACCCTATTAGTGTGGTCACACCTTTCCCATTCCTCAGCTCCACCCATATGGCCTCTGTAGACGAGCCCTCCGGGCTGTCCTGCTTATGCACAGCTGTGATATTTTCCCTGACTAGTAATGCCACTCCTCCCCCTTTCATCCCTCCCCCTCTATCACGTCTGAAACAACGGAACCCCGGAACATTGAGCTGCCAGTCCTGCCCCACCTGCAACCAAGTCTCACTAATAGCAATAATGTTGTAATCCCACGTGCCAATCCACGCCCTAAGCTCATCTGCCTTTCCGACAATACGTCTAAGTGCTTGGAATGAAAGATGATTCCGAGGCAAGGACCAACGTAATCTCTGTGCAATTGCACCCAAGGTCTACCAGGACACTCCCATGGGTGTAACGGGACTGCCACTGGTAACTCTTGCAGCTGTTGACATTGCACACAGTGTTTTACCCCCCGTCCAATATCACCGTTCATCCCCGGCCACCAAAGATAACTTTGCGCTATCGTCTTCATGCGTGAGATTCCTGGATGGGCATGTGTAGCTCTACTAAGAGTGGTTCCCTTCCTTGTGAAGGAACTACCACTCGTACACCCCATAATAGAATACCATCTTGACTGCTCATCTCGTATCTTCGGTTGCAAAATGGCTTCAATTCATCAGAGACTGATTTCTGGGACCAGCCATGTAACACTTAGTCTCTCACTCGAGACAGGACTGGATCACAATTCGTCCAGTTTCTTATCTGCCTGGCACAGACTGGCGAGGAATCTCGGAAATTCATCACTAATATGAGTGCTTGAGGAATTGGGATGTGGTCATTGTTCTCTTGTAAAGGAAGGTGACTTAGGGCATCGGCATTTGCTATATGAATCCCTGGTCTATGTACAAATGTTATTCATATGCTGCCAAAATTAGGGCCCATCATTGTATATTCGTGCTGACGCTATGAGTGGTATAGCCTTTTCCTCACTAAAGACCCAAAAGTGGTTTGTGGTCTAATACGATCGTGAAATGTCGCCTGTGCACGTATTGGTGGAATTTTTTACGCCAAAAATAATGAACACACTTTCCTCTTGGAGCTGAGAATATCCTTTTTCAGCTGTGATAAGTGTCCTGGATACATAGCCTAATGGCCTCTCGGTGCTGTC
This sequence comes from Cetorhinus maximus, assembly GCF_964194155.1. NCBI lineage: Eukaryota > Metazoa > Chordata > Chondrichthyes > Lamniformes > Cetorhinidae > Cetorhinus > Cetorhinus maximus. Next base: position 48,378 of record NW_027598131.1, read on the forward strand.
ATCCATTTTGTGAGATAGGACCGCTCCCAATCCATAGGGGGACCCGTCACAGGTTAGCACCAATTCCTTTGTCTGGTCATAATGCACTAACAAATTTGAAGAGTATAAGAGCTGTTTTACTTTCACAAAGGCTTCTTCTTGGGGTGACTCCCAAAACCAACCCTGTTTTTTTCCTAGCAGAGAATGTAGAGGGGCTAGAACTGTGGAATAATTTGGTAGAAATCGCCCATAATAATTTACCATCCCTGAAAATGCTTTAAGTTCAGAGATGTTCTTAGGTGCAGGTGCCTCTCTTATTGCTTTACCTTTCTCCACAACAGGGTGTAACCCTTGGGCATCTACCCAAAGGCTCAAATAAATGACTTTGTTTGCCTGAAAAGTGCATTTTTCCTTCTTCAGGAACACTCCTGCTTCCATAAATCGTTCCCAAACTTCCTCCAGGTTCGCCAAGTGTTCCTTTTCTGTGAACCCAGTTATCAGTACATTGTCCAGGTAGACCATTACTTGAGGTAGGCCCTGTAGTAAGCTCTCAATTGTCCTTTGGAAAATGGCACAGGCCGAGGAGACACCGAAGGGCAGGCATGTATGTTGATACCCTTTGTGGGTATTTATGGTCACAAATTCCCGGGAGGCATCTTCCAACTCCAGTTGCTGATATGCATGACTCATGTCAAGCTTTATATACGTTGTACTTCCTACTATAGGTCTTCAATCTTGGGAATGGGGTACCTGTCCAGTTTGGCTGCTCCGTTGATTGTTAGTTTATAGTCCCCGCAGATCCGGATGGTCTGGTTTGGTTTAAGGACAGGGACCTTGGGTGCTGCCCACTCTGAGAACTGGACCAATCTTGATACCCAGCCTCTCTAGCCGGTTCAACACAGCATCAAACTTCTCTCTCAGGACGTATGGCACCGGTCTTGCTTTCAAGAAGCGAGGGGTTGCTTCTGGGCCCACATAAATCCTGGCCTGTAGGCCTTGGATTTTTCCCAGTTCATCCTTGAAGACAGTGTCATATTCTATTAGCAGCTCGAGTGGTCTCCCTGCTCGTAACTGGAAGATTTCGGACCAGTTTAATTTAATCTCTTTCAACCAATCACACCCTAGAAGGCTTGGTCCTTCACCTCCTACCACCATCACTGGTAGCTGTGCCGATTGGTGTCTAGAATGAACAGTTGCTCTAGTGATACCTATTACCTGGATTTCTTCATCTGCATATGTTTTCAACTTGGCAGATGTTTGTTCCAAATTTAATTGTTGATCACCTTTATTTAAATATCTGAAAGTGTGTTCTCCTATAACAGTGGGAGAAATACCTGTGTCTCCTTCCATTTTTAATTGTTTACCATTCATTTGCACTGTGACAATAATTGGCTCTGTCTTTCCAACTTTCATGTTGAATAATGAATAAATGTCAGAATTGGTTCTTTCCGGCTCTTCTACACTACAGACTTCATTGAACTTCGATTGTTGTTTGGAGGCCTGTTTAAATCTCACTTTGCAATGTTTCAATATGTGTCCACTCCTGTGACAAAAATAACACTCGACTTTCTTAAATTGCCAATCGCTAGAAGAATGATTGTTTCCATGTCGATACAAATTCGTTTTTGATTTTGTTGCTGAGCGATTTCCTCGCATTTTTTGGTTTGCAGGGGCTGTTTCCCACTTCGTAGCAGAGTTCCGGCTTTTCACGCCACTTTCTGCTGACTGTTCCCGCCCAACTAGGAGGACAGTGCTATTTTGTGCCCCTTGAATTGCTTGTGAATCCCTTCCGGAGATTTCCATCACCAGCGCTATTTCTAACGCTTTCTTAAAATCAAGATCCACTTCAGCCAGCAATCTTCGCTGAATAGCATCCTCCTGCACGCCACATACCAAACGATCTCTGAGCATGTCATTCAGGGTTTCACCCAATTCACAATCTTCCGTTAGTTGTTTTAATTTCACCATGTAGATAGCAATGGACTCTCCTGGGACTCCATTCCATCAATTAAACCGGAATCTCTGCATTGTGACTGAGGGCTTGGGTTGAAAATGTCCCTGAATGAGGTCTATTAATTGAATGAAAGTCTATGAATCCAGGGCACTGGGGGCCTTCATGCTTCAAATTAAACTGTAGGTCTTGCCTCCACAAATACTCAAGAGAATCGCTCTCCTCCTTCCCACCTCTGTGATTTTGTTGGCTTGAAAGTAGAACGCAAGTTGATCTATATATTGAGAATAATCGTTTGTGATTGGTTCAAAGGGTTTGGTTCTGCCAAACTGTGGCATTTCAGATCAGAATATCTTCTTTTCTTTTTAATGAACTTAGATACCGACAATCTCTGGGCAAGTTACAGCAGCGCATCTGATGTTTCCTCATCACCAGTTTGTTATAGAGTTGATCTTCCAGACAACTTTTCTGAGTGGACACAGTGAACTTTATTTACAAGACAGCAGCAGCAACTTACATATGTGCATCATACTCCATAACTAAAGAAGAACTCTCCCCTAGAGGTTCCCTGTGCTGCTGAGATGTTGGTTTACACAAATCATGTGATCTTACAACACAGGATCATTCTTAAAGCTACAGTCCTAAGTTTATCCAAACTATAATTACCACAGAGAGATTATTACCTTTAAGGTTCTGCTTCTTAGTCTGGTGACTAGTTCCTCATACTGACTATGCAGAGCCTCCTTCCTCATCCTGCCTTTTTCTTGGTACCCACATGGACCACGACCACTGGAACCACCACACCCACTGCAAGTTCCTCTCCAACCCTGAGCAGATGCCAGAACCCTGGCACCGGGCAGGCAACACAACCATCTGCACTCTCGCTCTTTGCTACAGAGAACAGTGTCAATCCCCCTCACTATACTGTTCCCTACTACCACTATGTTCACTTTTGCTCCCCCAATTTGAATGGCTTCCTGTACTACGGTGCTGTGGTCTGTTTGCTCATCCACGCTGCTGTCTCTGCTCTCATCCAAACAAGCTGAGTGAACCTCAAACCTGTTAAATAATTGCTGAGGCTCACACTCCTGCACTCCTGCCCTCTGGGTCCCCTTATCTTCCTCACTCGCAGTCATACCCTCCTGTCCCTGGCCACTGACCAAATCAGAAGACCCTGTCTTAAGAGGTGTGATTGCCTCCTGGTATAAAGCATCCAGGTAACTTTCCCCCTCCCTGATGTGCCGCAGTGTCTGCAGTTCAGCCTCCAGCTCAATGACTCTGAGCCAAAGCTCCTCAAGCTGCAAACACTTACTGCAGACGTGTTTGACCTGGATCACAATGTTATTCAGGAGCTCCCACATGCTGCAGCCTCGACACACCACCTGCCCTGCCATCCTTAATGTGTTTTAAATAATTACTCAATTATATTAATCATTTACCTATGTCATTTCCTTGTATATTTTATTAACTTTACCACACATTTGTGTACCTTTTAAAGCCTTAGGGATAGAATGGAGCTTATTCACTAGCCCGATACTCGCCAAATTGCTCACTCCTTTCCCTGGACTGGAGCAAGAACCAATTCCTATGGGATGAGAAAGATAGAAAGAGGAAATAAACATCTCCTTCCCTGCTTCACTGAACTTCCCCTCTCACCAATCTCCAAGTCTCCACTCAGTTAGCTCAGCTGAACTCCGTTTGCCTTGGCTGCACTAAAGAATCCTGAATCCATTGTAGACTGAACTGCGGCTTCAGTAACCAGGTTCAGGTAGTTAGCTAGTTAACTACTCAGCTCCTACAGCTGAGAGTGAGTTTACCTTGTCTCAATTGCCAGAATGAAAGAACTCAGCCTGCCTGCACAGTACTTTCCAGTTACTGCTAATTACAGACTAGATTAGCTTTTAAGAACAAAATTTAAGAGTAAAAATTAACACTTTAACACCCCCGCACGCCCAACCACCAAATTCCAAGTCTTCACTCAGTTATCTCAGCTGCACTCCACTTGCCTTTGTTTGTAATTTGTTAATTAGGTAGTTAGTCAGAACTAGTTTCCTAGCCATAAGTGGCTGAATCAGCTGACTAGGATTTCAACTGGTATAAATACAGGAGGTTTCACAGACCCATGAAGTAAGTAGCAGAAAGGTGAAACTTTGTCTGAATGGAGTGAGGCTGAGAGCTGAACTCTGGGAAGTGAGGGAGGAGGTGCTTTCTGGTCTTGTACAAGAATAGAGTGGTCCAAGAGAAGGAGCTGGAGACAGTGAAATCATGTCAATGTATTTGCCCACTCACTCAAGCTGTCTAAGTCCACATCCTGGGAGTGGCTGGTTGTGCAGTTTACAATATTCTTAGAATCAAGGCTTCTGGAACATTGTTGATGCTGGAGAGACAAAATTCATGACCAAGAAAGAGAAGGAAAGAAACTGATTTTATAAAGAGGTTTGGATAAACACTTGAAGGGAAAGATATGCAGGAACATGGGAAATTAACAGGGGAATGAAACTAAATGGAGGGGAAAAGGCATGGGGAGGTTTGAACACAGGAATGGGAATATTAAAATTGAGGAGCTGCAAGACCAGGAATCGGTGGAGGTCAGTCAGCACAGGGATGATGAGTGAATGGGATTCGGTATGAGGTAGGACATGGGAAGCAGAGTTTGGGATGAGCAGTAGTTTATATGGGGTCATAAATCAGCTCAGGGTCGAATAGAAATCAAAGGTTGCATCAGCCTGGTTCAGCCTCAGACATTGGCCAGGGAAGTGGATGCACTTCATGGGTATGGAATGGAGTTTATAGTGGGGACCGATGACACTGACTTCAGTCTTCCCAAGAGTTTAATGAGAAAGAATAAGAGAATGAATCATGGTTTACAGAATTATCAGGGACACCAACTGCAACACAAGTGAAAGAAAATTACAAAACCAGGAATGCAGTTAGCAATGGGGTATAGAGTTAATAACTGATTATAGAGAGTCACCAGCAGCAACAGCAGCAAAGAGGGCAGAGTAAATGATGGGAACAGTAATACAGTTAAACATGGTGGACAGAGTTAATAGAGAGACTTACCAGAGACACCAACAACAGCCAGGATGGGATAGTAAAAGTACTGAACGATGTAAAGTGAATATTTGATCTGAATTTTTAACGATAGACGATCATAATATGTGGAAAGAAAGTAAAAATCCCAGGAGAAACTCCTG
>NW_027598132.1:0-2500 GCF_964194155.1 Cetorhinus maximus
CCCCTGTAATCCAGAGCCGACACTCCAGGTGACAGCGCCGAGGGAGGGGACAGCGCCGAGGGAGGGGACAGCGCCGAGGGAGGGGACAGCGCCGAGGGAGGGGACAGCGCCGAGGGAAGGGACAGAGCCGAGGGAGGGACAGAGCCGAGGGAGGGGACAGCGCCGAGGGAAGGGACAGAGCCGAGGGAGGCGACAGCGCCGAGGGAGGCGACAGCGCCGAGGGAGGCGACAGCGCCGAGGGAGGCGACAGCGCCGAGGGAGGCGACAGCGCCGAGGGAGGGGACAGCGCCGAGGGAGGCGACAGCGCCGAGGGAGGGGGACAGCGCCGAGGGAGCGACAGCGCCGAGGGAGCGACAGCGCCGAGGGGGCGACAGCGCCGAGGGAGTGCTGCGCTGCCGCACTGTCAAACGAGACGTCAAACCGAGGGCTCGCGCTCCACCCTCTCAGGCGGACGTGCCAGACCCCACGGCCGCTATTGCGGGAAGGGCAAGGGGAGGGTTCCTCTTGGTGTCCTGGGGTCACTACTGACCCCTCAACAAACATCACTTAAAGAACCAGCTCCTCATTATCACACTGGCTGCCCCACCTCCCATACCCCCTGCCCCCGCACCCCCCTCCCCGCCCCATACCCACTCCGTGCCCTGCACCCCCCTCCCTGCCCCATACCCCCTCCCTGCCCCATACCCCCTGCCCCCGCACCCCCCTCCGTGCCCCGCACCCCCCTCCCTGCCGCATACCCCCTGCCCCATACCCCCTCCGTGCCCCGCACCCCCCTCCCTGCCCCATACCCCCTCCGTGCCCTGCACCCCCCTCCCTGCCCCATACCCCCTCCCTGCCCCATACCCCCTGCCCCCGCACCCCCCTCCCCATACCCCCTCCGTGCCCCGCACCCCCCTCCCTGCCCCATACCGCCTGCCCCCGCACCCCCTCCCTGCCCCCGCACCCCCTCCCTGACCCATACCCCCTGCCCCCGCACCCCCTCCCTGCCCCCGCACCCCCTCCCTGCCCCATACACCCTGCCCCCAAACCCCCTCCCTGCCCCATACACCCTGCCCCGCCTCCCCCTCCCTGACCCATACCCCATACCCCCTGCCTCCACACCCCTTCCCTGCCCCCGCACCCCCTCCCTGCCCCCGCACCCCCTCCCTGCCCCCGCACCCCCTCCCTGTCCCATACCCTCTGCCCCCGCACCCCCTCCCTGCCCCCCCTCCCTGCCCCATACCCCCTGCCGCCGCACCCCCTCCCTGCCCCCACACCCCCTCCCTGCCCCATATACCCTGCCCCGCCTCCCCCTCCCTGACCCATACCCCATACCCCCTGCCCCCATACCTCCTGACCCATACCCCCTGCCCCCCGCACCCCCTCCCTGCCTGATACCCCCTGTCAGCTAACCGAGTGCAGACTGTAGTCTGTAGAGGGTGGCGGTGGTGTGTTTGGAGGGTGGCCGGGGGGGTGGGGGCGGTGTATGGATGTTGGAACCTGGACCCTTTGCTGCTCTATGTGGGGCTCAGTACCAATTGCACCCGCTCGATGGGTAAAGGGCATCGCTGTCTTCAGCCTCCTCTTGCTACACACACACACACACACACACACACACACACACACACACACACACGTGTCATTATAGCATGCACAGGCGCAGACACACATAAGCACAGCTGCAAGCATGCACAGGCGCACATATGCAGATGCACATGTGCACAGACACATACACACAGGTGAATGCATACCTATACGCACGCATACACAGACACACACAGGCACACACACACGTGCACAGGCACACACACACGTGCACAGGCACACACACACGTACACAGGCACACACACATGTACACAGGCAGGCACACACACACACACACACACACACCCAAAGCACATGCACAAACATGCACACACACACACGTATGCACAGAAAGGCATGCACGCGCGCCAAAGCGTGCACAGACGACGATGGCCAGAGATGTACTTTGGACAACAAGCTGGCCAACGCCGCTATGACTTACCGGGCGATAAGGCGGGCAGCTCTGTGGGTGGACCCGCCACCTCCTCCAGTGGGAACAAGGCCTCGTACTCTGGTTCGGGAACCCTGGGGAAAGTAAACAGAATAGGACATGTCTGCAAGTTCTCGGGCAATCTCTCTCTCTCTCTCTGTCTCTCTCTCTCTCTGTCTTTCTGTCTGTCTCTCTCTGTCTCTGTGCAGGGGAAAGCAGGGCATTGGGACTGGCGCTCACCCCGATTGTCCATTTTTTTATCCAGTGGACAGGACAGTGAGGGGCGGCAAGGCTATTTGACTGTGACGCCAGCACAATAGAAACAGGAGCAGGAGTAGATCGTTCGGCCCCTCGAGCCTGTTTCACAATTCAATGCCATCATGTCTGGCCTTCGCCTTCAACTCCCATTTTTCCCGCCATGTCACCATGTCCCGTGAAGCAGCCCGTGTCCAAATGCAGCGAGGCCTGGACAATATCCAGGCTTGGGGCTGACAAGTGGCAAGTGA
>NW_027598132.1:7500-53476 GCF_964194155.1 Cetorhinus maximus
CACACACACACACACTGATCCCTCACACACTGATCCCCTACACACACACTGAGCCCTCACACACACACACTGATCCCTCACTCACACACACCGATCCCTCACACACACACACCGATCCCTCACACACACACACCGATCCCTCACACACACACACCGATCCCTCACACACACACACACACTGATCCCTCACACACACACACACTGATCCCTCACACACACACACTGATCCCTGACACACACACACTGATCCCTCACACACACACACTGATCCCTCACACACACACACACTGATCCCTCACACACACACACACTGATCCCTCACACACGCACACACTGATCCCTCACACACGCACACACTGATCCCTCACACACACACACACTGATCCCTCACACACACACACACTGATCCCTCACACACTGATCCCCTACACACACACTGATCCCCCCCCCCACACACACTGATCCCCCCCACACACACACACTGATCCCTCACACACACACTGATCCCCCCCCCACACACACACACACACACACACACACACTGATCCCCCCCACACACACACACACTGATCCCCCCCACACACACTGATCCCTCACACACACACACACTGATTCCCCTCACACACACACACTGATCCCTCACACACACACACTGATCCCCCCCACACGCACACACTGATCCCTCACACACACACTGATCCCTCACACACACACTGATCCCTCACACACACACACACTGATCCCTCACACACACACACACTGATCCCTCACACACACACTGATCCCTCACACGCACGCACACTGATCCCTCACACGCACACACACTGATCCCTCACACGCACACACACTGATCCCTCACACGCACACACACTGATCCCTCACACGCACACACACTGATCCCTCACACACACACACACTGATCCCCCACACACACACACACTGATCCCTCACACACACACACACTGATCCCTCACACACACAGATCCCTCACACTTACACTGATCCCTCACACACACACACACACACTGATCCCTCACACACACACACTGAGCCCTCACACACACACACACTGAGCCCTCACACACACACACTGATCCCTCACTCACACACACCGATCCCTCACACACACACACCGATCCCTCACACACACACACCGATCCCTCACACACACACACCGATCCCTCACACACACACACCGATCCCTCACACACACACACACCGATCCCTCACACACACACACCGATCCCTCACACACACACACACACACTGATCCCTCACACACACACACACTGATCCCTCACACACACACACTGATCCCTCACACACACACACTGATCCCTCACACACACACACTGATCCCTCACACACACACACACTGATCCCTCACACACGCACACACTGATCCCTCACACACGCACACACTGATCTCTCACACACGCACACAATGATCCCTCACACACACACACACTGATCCCTCACACACACACACACACTGATCCCTCACACACACACACACTGATCCCTCACACACGCACACACTGATCCCTCACACACACACACACTGATCCCTCACAGACGCACACACTGATCCCTCACACACACACACACACTGATCCCTCACACACACACCGATTCCTCACACACACACACCGATCCCTCACACACACACCGATCCCTCACACACACACCGATCCCTCACACACACACACACACACTGATCCCTCACACACGCACACACTGATCCCTCACACACGCACACACTGATCCCTCACACACACACACACACACTGATCCCTCACACACACACCGATTCCTCACACACACACACACCGATCCCTCACACACACACACACACCGATCCCTCACACACACACTAATCCCTCACACAGACACACACACACACACACACACTGATCCCTCACACATACACACACACACTGATCCCTCACACACACACACACTGATCCTTCACACACACACACACTGATCCCTCACACACACACTGGGGACGGTGCCGGGTGTGGGATGCTCTTCACCTTCCCGCTGACGTCTCCGCGCCGGAGTTTTCCGCTCGAGCCGGCCAGGTTCCTCAGGAAACCTGAAGTCCTGGGCCAGGAAGTCCTCCAGTTCCCTCATGGTCGGCTCCGGGAGGTCTCTGCCCACCTAGAGTGGAAAAGGCGGGAAGGGTTAGCGCAGCCGGCTGAAACGTGCACCCGTGTCGTGCAGGCACCCGTACGCCCGCTCCCGTCCCCATCCCTGCCTCCAAAACCCCTGCAACACCCTCCCCCCTCCGCCGGCTCTCCTGATTCAAACAGGAACTTTGCTCCATCACCCCGAAGCTACCATCGCCCCACCGTATACCCGGGAAACCCCATTCTTATCCCCCACCCACCGACACCACCCCCTGCCAAAAACGCATCCCCCTTCGAAACCAACCATCCCCCCCACCGACAAATCGCACCCACCCCGCATCTCCCCCACCCCGCCCCCACCCCCACCCCACCCCCGCCCCCCACCACCACCACCAACCACCCCCCACCCACAAATCACACCCACCCCGCCCCCCACCCACCAACCACCACCCCCCACCTCCCACTCCCAACAGGCTCCTAAAACGCCACCCACTTTCCAAACTCTCCAGCGATCCCAGTCGATTTGCCCCAATCGGTCGGGGATGGCGTCGACCCCTGTCAGTGTCATTCGACTGTGGGTGCTGCGCCCTTTCGTGACTAGCGGGGGTGGTGTTAGTGGGGGGGGCGATCCAGCTGATGGGAGAGAGGGTAAAGGTCTCTCTCCCCACCACCCCACCCCCCCACCCCAGCTCCCCTACCCGCTGAAGGGGCTCTGGTTGAGGGTGAAAGTGGGTGTGTTTTTGACGGGAGCTCCGAGCGAGGGGCCGGGCGGGGGTGGGGGCTGGGGGCGGGGTGCAGGTGCAGACGGACTGGAACCTTCTACAGACCTCCACTTCCGGCATCAGGATGGGCTCCACCTCACGGAGGGTTATCAGCTCCGGGGATGTTGTAAGCACAGGGGCCGGCTCTGTGGGAACATAAGCATCGTGCGTGCGAGTGAGAGAGAGAGAGCCCGAGCAAGTAACGCAGGCCGAGAGCGGGTTTTCAGTCGATCATAAGCATTAGGAGCGAGGGGTAGGCCATTCGGCCCCTCGAGCCTGCTCCACCATTTAATCAGATCATGGTTGATCTGACTGTAACCTCGACTCCACTTTCCTGCCTGTCCCTCCCCCTCCCTCCCTCCCTCCCCCATAACCCTCGACTCCCCTCATCGATCAAAACTCTGTCTAACTCGGCCTCGGATATATTCAGTGACCCGGCCTCCGCCGCTCTCTGCAGGGGGGGGGAGAGAATCCCACAGACTGACCACCCCCCTCTGAGAGAAGAAATTCCTCCTCGTCTCCCTCTTCGATGGGAGACCCCCTCCCCACCTCATTTTTAAACTGTGTCCCCCCCTCCTCGTTCTAGATTCCCCCCCCGACAAGAGTATGTGCATCTGTGTTTGTGTCAGGGTGCGTGCGCAGATGTCTGTGTCTATCTGCATGTGTTCTGCCTCTGTATTCGTTCGTGTCGGGCACTGGTATGTGTGTGTGTTGGGCTGTGGTTCTATGTGCGTTTTGTACCGAGCTGCGTTGTGTGTGTCGGGCTGCACTGTATTGTGTGCGTGTATGTGTTTCTGTCATGCTCTATTGTCTGTGTGTGTGGGGCTGTGTTTTCTGTGTGTGTGTGTGTGTTTGTGTCAGGCTGTGTTGCGTGTACGTTTGTGGCGGGCTTTGCTGTCTGTGTGGGGCTGTGATTTGTGTGTGTTTGTGTCAGACTGTGTTTTGTACGGGTATTTGGATCGAACCGTGTTGTGTGCGTCTGGGTTTGTGTCTAGTTGCATTGCGTGTATGTTTGTGACGGGCTATGTTGTCTGTGTTTGTGTCAGGCTGTGTAGTGTGTGTGTGTTTGTGTGGGGCTGTGTTTTGAATGTGTGTTTGTGTCGAGCCATGTTGTGCATGTGTTTTTGTAGTGGGCTGTGTCGTGTTTGTGCTGTGTGTTTGTGATTGTGTCGGCCTATGATGTGTGTGTGTGTGTGAAGCTGTGTAGTGTGTGTGTGTGTTTGTGTCAGGCTGCGTAGTGTGTGTGTGTTTGTGTCAGGCTGTGTTGTGTGAGTGTGTTTGTGTCAGGCTGTGTAGTGTGTGTGTTTGTGTCAGGCTGTGTTGTGTGTGTGTGTGTGTCAGGCTGTGTTGTGTGTGTGTGTGTGTCAGGCTGTGTTGTGTGCTTCTTTGACTATGTCTGTGTGTGTGTGTGTACTTGTGAATGTATGCAACATCATATTTGTGTGTGTGTGTGCGTCCGTCCACACGCGTGCATGTGGGCGTGCATAGATGGTGCGATCAAAGCTGCACAGAGCACTCAAGAAGCTCAACACCGTCCAGGACAAAGCAGCCCCCGCTCGATCGGCACCCCATCCACCAACATTCCCTCCCTCCACCACCGACGCACAGTGGCAGCAGTGTGTGTACCATCTACAAGATGCACTGCAGCAACTCACCTAGGCTCCTTCGACAGCACCTTCCAAACCCACGACCGCTACCGTCTAGAAGGACGAGGGCAGCAGACGCACGGGGAACACCACCACCTGGAAGTTCCCCTCCGAGCCACACTCGTCATCCCGACTTGGGAATATATCTGCCGTTCCTTCACTGTCGCCGGGTCAAAATCCTGGGAACTCCCTCCCTAACAGCACGGTGGGTGTACCTACACCACAGGGACCGCAGCGGCTCGAGAAGGCGGCTCACGCACCACCTTCCCGAGGCGGTGGTGAGTCACCTTCAGATGGTGCTGGTGTGCCACTGGGTGAGGCTGAGGGAGGCTCGATAGTTAACCCACATGAGCACAGAGGGAAACTAATGGGGAAGGGGTCAAGTACGAAAAGAGAGGGGTTAATTGGCAGGTGATGCCCGGTCTGGGTGGGAGTGGGGGTGCGGGGAAGGGAGAGACTCGGCACAGCCAAACCCGACGGGCGTCACCCACCGATATCGGAAGCAAGGGTGCGGGTTGGGAATGGGACACTCCCCTGTATTCCCCTCTCCCCACCGCACCCCCCACGACCCATCCCACCTCCAGACGCATTAACTTTCATCCAGAACAATCCCGTGAGACGCGGCCGCGCACTAACCCTTTAATTTAGGCAGAACCTCGGGTCGAACTGCCGGCTCCGGAGACACCTCGAGAGGCTTCATCTGCAACCAGAAACAAAACACGCCGCACGGTATTTAATACAGGGTAAAGCTCCCTCTACACTGTCCCCATCAAACACTCCCAGGACAGGTACAGCACGGGGTAAGATACAGAGTAAAGCTCCTTCTACACTGTCCCCATCAAACACTCCCAGGACAGGTACAGCACGGGGTCATATACAGAGTAAAGCTCCCTTTATGATGTCCCCATCCAAACACTCCCAGTTGAGGTACAGCATGGGGTTAGTAGCAAGGTCATGCTCCCTTGACACTTTCCCCATCAAACACTCCCAGGACAGGTACAGCACGGGGTTAGATACAAAAAAAATCTCCCTGTACACTGTCACCATCAGACACTCCCAGGACAGGTACAGCACGGGGTTAGATGCAGAGTAAAGCTCCCTCTACAGTGTCACCAACAAACGATCCCAGGACAGGTACAGAACGGGATTAGATACAGAGTAAAGCTCCGTCTACACTGTCCCCATCAAACACTCCCAGCAGAGGTACAGCATGGGGTTAGTAGCAAGGTCATGCTCCCTTGACACTTTCCCCATCAAACACTCCCAGGTCAGGTACAGCACGGGGTTAGATACAGAGTAAATCTCACTCTACACTGTCTCCATCAAACACTGCCAGGACAGGTACAGCACGGGGTTAGATGCAGAGTAAAGCAACCTGTCCTGGGACTGTTTGTTGGGGATGGTGTAGATGGAGCTTCACTCTATATCCAACCCCATGCTGCACCTCTCCTTGGAGTGTTTGATGGGGACATTGTAGAGGGAGCTTTACTCTGTATCTAACCCCGTGCTGTACCTGTCCTGGGAGTGTTTGATGGGGACAGTGTAGACGGAGCTTTACTCTGTATCTTACCCCGTGCTGTACCTGTCCTGGGAGTGTTTGATGGGGACAGTGTAGAGGGAGCTTTACTCTGTATCTAACCCCATCCTGTACCTGTCCTGGGAGTGTTTGATGGGGATGGTGTAGAGGGTGCTTTACTCTGTATCTAACCCCATAAAGGAGATAGAGAGTAAATATCCTTCTACACTGTTCCCATCAGACACTCCCAGGACAGGTACAGCACGGGGTTAGATACAATGTAAAGCTCCCTCTACACTGTCCCCATCAAACACTCCCAGGACAGGTAAAGCAGGGTGGTTAGAAACAGAATAAAGCTCCCTCTACACTGTCCCCGTCAGACACTCCCAGGACAGGTACAGCACGGGATGAGATACAGGGTACATCTTCCTCCACACTCTCCCCATCAAACTCTGCCAGGACAGGTGCAGCACAGGGTTAGACACTAGTAAATCTCCCTCTACACTGTCCCCATCAAACTCTCCCAGGACAGGTACAGCACAGGGTTAGATACAGAGTAAAGCTCCCTCTACACTGTCCCCATCAAACACTCCCAGGACAGGTACAGCACGGGGTTAGATACAAAGTAAATCTCCCTGTACACTGTCACCATCAGACACTCCCAGGACAGGTACAGCACGGAGTTAGATGCAGAGTAAAGCTCCCTCTACAGTGTCACCAACAAACGATCCCAGGACAGGTACAGCACGGGGTTAGATACAGAGTAAAGCTCCGTCTACACTGTCCCCATCAAACACTCCCAGGAGAGGTGCAGCATGGGGTTAGTAGCAAGGTCATGCTCCCTTGACACTTTCCCCATCAAACACTCCCAGGACAGGTACAGCACGGGGTTAGATACAGAGTAAATCTCACTCTACACTGTCCCCATCAAACACTCCCAGGACAGGTAAAGCACGGGGTAAGATACAGAATAAATCTCCGTCCACACGTCCCCATCAAACACTCACAGGACAGGTACAACACAGGGTTATATACAGTGTAAAGCTCCCTCTATGATGTCCCCATCAAACACTCCCAGTACAAGTACAGCACGGGGTTAACTACAAAGTAAAGCTCCCTCTACACCGTCCCCATCAGACACACCCAGGACAGGTACAACACGGGGTTATATACAGTGTAAAGCTCCTTCTATTATGTCCCCATCAAACATTCCCAGGACAGAAAAACCACGGGGTTAGATACAAAGTAAATCGCCCTCTACACTGTCCCCATCAAACACTCCCAGGACAGGTAAAGCATGGGGTTAGTAGCAAGATCATGCTCCCTTGACACTTTCCCCATCAAACACTCCCAGGACAGGTACAGCACAGGGTTAGATACAGAGTAAAGCTCCCTGTACACTGTCCCCAACAAACGCTTCCAGGACAAGTACAGAACGGGGTTAGAAACAGAGTAAATCTCACTCTACACTGTTCCCATCAAACACTCCCAGGACAGGTACAGCACGGGGTAAGATACAGAGTAAAGCTCCCTCTGCAACGTCCCCATCAAACACTCACAGGACAGGTACAACACAGGGTTATATACAGTGTAAAGCTCCCTCTATGATGTCCCCATCAAACACTCCCAGGACAAGTACAGCACGGGATTAACTACAAAGTAAAGCTCCCTCTACACCGTCCCCATCAGACACACCCAGGACAGGTACAACACTGGGTTATATACAGTGTAAAGCTCCTTCTATGATGTCCCCATCAAACATTCCCAGGACAGAAAAACCACGGGGTTAGATACAAAGTAAATCGCCCTCTACACTGCCCCATCAAACACTCCCAGGACAGGTAAAGCATGGGGTTAGTAGCAAGATCATGCTCCCTTGACACTTTCCCCATCAAACACTCCAAGGACAGGTACAGCACGTGGTTAGATACAGAGTAAAGCTCCCTGTACACTGTGCCCAACAAACGCTCCCAGGACAGGTACAGAACGGGGTTAGAAACAGAGTAAATCTCACTCTAGACTGTTCCCATCAAACACTCCCAGGACAGGTAAAGCACGGGGTTAGATACAGAATAAATCTCCGTCCACACTGTTCCCATCATACGCTGCCAGGACAGGTACAGCAAGGGGTTAGATACAGAGTAAAGCTCCCTCTACTTTGTCCCAATCAAACTCTACCAGGACAGGTGTAGCACGGGGTTAGACACTAGTAAATCTCCCTCTACACTGTCCCCATCAAACACTCCCAGGAGAGGTACAGCACGGGTATAGATACAGAGTAAAGCTCCCCCTACGCCATCCCCGTCAAACACTCCCAGGACAGGTACAGCATGGGGTGAGATACAGAGTAAAGCTCCCTCTACACTGTCCCCATGAAACACTCCCAGGAGAGGTACAGCACGGGGTTAGATGCAGAGTAAAGCTCACTCGACCATGTCGCCATCAAACACTCCCAGGACACGTACAGCAAAGGGTTAGATACAGGGTACATCTCCCTCTACACGCTCCCCATCAAACTCTGCCAGGACAGGTGCAGCGCAGGGTTAGACACGAGTAAATCTCCCTCTACACTGTCCCCATCAAACACACCCAGGACCGATAAAGCACAGGGTTAGATCCAGAGTAAAGCTCCATCTACACTGTCCCCATCAAACGCTCCCATGACAGGTACAGGAGGGGTTAGATACAGAGTAAAGCTCCCTGTACACTGTCCCCATCAAACAATCCCAAGGCAGGTACAGCACGGGGTTAGATGCAGAGTAAAGCTCCCTCTAAACTGTCCCCATCAAGCACACCCAGGACAAGTAAAGTATGGGGTTAGATACAGAGTAAATCTCCCTCTACACTGTCCCCATCAAACACTCCCAGGACAGGTACAGCATGGGGTTAGATACAAAGCTAATCTCCCAGGAGAGGTGAAGTAGGGGGTTAGATACAGAGTAAAGCTCCCTCTACACTGTCCCCATCAAACACTCCCAGGCCAGGTACAGCACGGGGTTAGATACAGAATAAATCTCCGTCCACACTATCCCAATCAAACTCTCCCAGGACAGGTGCAGCACGGGGTTGGACACTAGTAAATCTCCTTCTACACTGTCCCCATCAAACACTCCCTGGACAGGTACAACACGGAGTTAGATGCAGAGTAAAGCTCCCTCTACACTGTCCCCATCAATCGCTCCCAGGACAGGTACAGCACGGGTTTAGATACAGAGTAATGCTTCCTCTACACTGTCCCCATCAATCACTCCCAGGACAGGTACAGCACGGGTTTAGATATAGAGTAAGGCTCCCACTACACTGTCCCCATCAATCACTCCCAGGGCAGGTACAGCACGGGTTTAGATATAGAGTAAGGCTCCCACTACACTGTCCCCATCAAACACTCCCAGGACAGGTACAGCACGGGGTTACAAACAGAATAAAGCTCCCTCTACACTGTCCGCATCAAACACTCCCAGGAGAGGTGTAACACAGGGTGAGATACAGAGTAAAGCTCCCTCTACACTGTCCCCATCAAACTCTCCCAGGACAGGGACAGAAAGGGGTTCGATACAGAGCAAATCCCCCTCTACACTGTCCCCATCAAACACTACCAGGACAGGTACAGCACGGGGTTAGATACAGAGTAAATCTCACTCTACACTGTCTCCATCAAACACTGCCAGGACAGGTACAGCACGGGGTTAGATACAGAGTAAAACTCCATCTAAACTGTCCCCATCAAACACTCCCAGGAGAGGTACAGCACGGGGTTAGATACAGAGTAAAACTCCATCTAAACTGTCCCCATCAAACACTCCCAGGACAGGTACAGCACGGGGTTAGATACAGAGTAAAGCTCCCTCTAGACTGTCCCCATCAAACACTCCCAGGACAGTTACAGCACGGGGTTAGATACAGAGTAAAGCTCCCTCTAGACTGTCCCCATCAAACACTCCCAGGACAGGTACAGCACGGGGTTAGGTACAGAGTAAAGCTCCATCTAGACTGTCCCCATCAAACTCTCCCAGGACAGGTACAGCAAGGGGTTAGATACAGGGTACATCTCCCTCCACACTCTCCCCATCAAACTCTGCCAGGACAGGTGCAGCACAGGGTTAGACACTAGTAAATCTCCCTCTACACTGTCCCCATCAAACACTCCCAGGACAGATAAAGCACAGGGTTAGATCCAGAGTAAAGCTCCATCTACACTGTCCCCATCAAACGCTCCGAGGACAGGTATAGCATGGGGTTAGATACAGAGTAAAGCTCCCTCTACACCATCCCCATCAAACACTCCCAGGACAGGTACAGCACGGGGTTAGATACAGAGAAAAGCTCCCTCGAAACTGTCCCCATCAAACATTCCCAGGACAGGTACAGCACGGGGTTAGATACAGAGTAAATCTCATTCTACACTATCCCCATCAAACATGCCCAGGACAGGTTCAGCACGGGGTTAGATACAGAGAAAAGCTCCCTCTACACTGTCCCAACAAAAGCTCCCAGGACAGGTACAGACCGGGTTTAGAAACATAGTAATTCTCACTCTCCACTGTCCCCATCAAACTCTCCCAGGACAGGTACAGCACAGGGTTAGATACAGAGTAAAGCTCCCTCTACACTGTCCCCATCAAACACTCCCAGGACAGGTACAGCACGGGGTTAGATACAAAGTAAATCTCCCTGTACACTGTCACCATCAGACACTCCCAGGACAGGTACAGCACGGGGTTAGATGCAGAGTAAAGCTCCCTCTACAGTGTCACCAACAAACGATCCCAGGACAGGTACAGCACGGGGTTAGATACAGAGTAAAGCTCCGTCTACACTGTCCCCATCAAACATTCCCAGGAGAGGTGCAGCATGGGGTTAGTAGCAAGGTCATGCTCCCTTGACACTTTCCCCATCAAACACTCCCAGGACAGGTACAGCACGGGGTTAGATACAGAGTAAAGCTCCCTCTACACTGTCCCCATCAAACACTCCCAGGACAGGTAAAGCACGGGGTAAGATACAGAATAAATCTCCGTCCACACGTCCCCATCAAACACTCACAGGACAGGTACAACACAGGGTTATATACAGTGTAAAGCTCCCTCTATGATGTCCCCATCAAACACTCCCAGTACAAGTACAGCACGGGGTTAACTACAAAGTAAAGCTCCCTCTACACCGTCCCCATCAGACACACCCAGGACAGGTACAACACGGGGTTATATACAGTGTAAAGCTCCTTCTATGATGTCCCCATCAAACATTCCCAGGACAGAAAAACCACGGGGTTAGATACAAAGTAAATCGCCCTCTACACTGTCCCCATCAAACACTCCCAGGACAGGTAAAGCATGGGGTTAGTAGCAAGATCATGCTCCCTTGACACTTTCCCCATCAAACACTCCCAGGACAGGTACAGCACAGGGTTAGATACAGAGTAAAGCTCCCTGTACACTGTCCCCAACAAACGCTCCCAGGACAGGTACAGAACGGGGTTAGAAACAGAGTAAATCTCACTCTACACTGTTCCCATCAAACACTCCCAGGACAGGTACAGCACGGGGTAAGATACAGAGTAAAGCTCCCTCTGCAACGTCCCCATCAAACACTCACAGGACAGGTACAACACAGGGTTATATACAGTGTAAAGCTCCCTCTATGATGTCCCCATCAAACACTCCCAGGACAAGTACAGCACGGGATTAACTACAAAGTAAAGCTCCCTCTACACCGTCCCCATCAGACACACCCAGGACAGGTACAACACTGGGTTATATACAGTGTAAAGCTCCTTCTATGATGTCCCCATCAAACATTCCCAGGACAGAAAAACCACGGGGTTAGATACAAAGTAAATCGCCCTCTACACTGTCCCCATCAAACACTCCCAGGACAGGTAAAGCATGGGGTTAGTAGCAAGATCATGCTCCCTTGACACTTTCCCCATCAAACACTCCCAGGACAGGTACAGCACGTGGTTAGATACAGAGTAAAGCTCCCTGTACACTGTGCCCAACAAACGCTCCCAGGACAGGTACAGAACGGGGTTAGAAACAGAGTAAATCTCACTCTAGACTGTTCCCATCAAACACTCCCAGGACAGGTAAAGCACGGGGTTAGATACAGAATAAATCTCCGTCCACACTGTTCCCATCATACGCTGCCAGGACAGGTACAGCAAGGGGTTAGATACAGAGTAAAGCTCCCTCTACTTTGTCCCAATCAAACTCTACCAGGACAGGTGTAGCACGGGGTTAGACACTAGTAAATCTCCCTCTACACTGTCCCCATCAAACACTCCCAGGAGAGGTACAGCACGGGTATAGATACAGAGTAAAGCTCCCCCTACGCCATCCCCGTCAAACACTCCCAGGACAGGTACAGCATGGGGTGAGATACAGAGTAAAGCTCCCTCTACACTGTCCCCATGAAACACTCCCAGGAGAGGTACAGCACGGGGTTAGATGCAGAGTAAAGCTCACTCGACCATGTCGCCATCAAACACTCCCAGGACACGTACAGCAAAGGGTTAGATACAGGGTACATCTCCCTCTACACGCTCCCCATCAAACTCTGCCAGGACAGGTGCAGCGCAGGGTTAGACACGAGTAAATCTCCCTCTACACTGTCCCCATCAAACACACCCAGGACCGATAAAGCACAGGGTTAGATCCAGAGTAAAGCTCCATCTACACTGTCCCCATCAAACGCTCCCATGACAGGTACAGGAGGGGTTAGATACAGAGTAAAGCTCCCTGTACACTGTCCCCATCAAACAATCCCAAGGCAGGTACTGCACGGGGTTAGATGCAGATTAAAGCTCCCTCTAAACTGTCCCCATCAAGCACACCCAGGACAAGTAAAGTATGGGGTTAGATACAGAGTAAATCTCCCTCTACACTGTCCCCATCAAACACTCCCAGGACAGGTACAGCATGGGGTTAGATACAAAGCTAATCTCCCAGGAGAGGTGAAGTAGGGGGTTAGATACAGAGTAAAGCTCCCTCTACACTGTCCCCATCAAACACTCCCAGGCCAGGTACAGCACGGGGTTAGATACAGAATAAATCTCCGTCCACACTATCCCAATCAAACTCTCCCAGGACAGGTGCAGCACGGGGTTGGACACTAGTAAATCTCCTTCTACACTGTCCCCATCAAACACTCCCTGGACAGGTACAACACGGAGTTAGATGCAGAGTAAAGCAACCTCTACACTGTTCCCATCAGACACTCCAGGACAGGTACAGAACGGGGTTAGATACAGAGTAAAGCTCCCTCTACACTGTCCCCATCAATCACTCCCAGGACAGGTACAGCACGGGTTTAGATACAGAGTAATGCTCCCTCTACACTGTCCCCATCAATCACTCCCAGGACAGGTACAGCACGGGTTTAGATATAGAGTAAGGCTCCCACTACACTGTCCCCATCAATCACTCCCAGGGCAGGTACAGCACGGGTTTAGATATAGAGTAAGGCTCCCACTACACTGTCCCCATCAAACACTCCCAGGACAGGTACAGCACGGGGTTACAAACAGAATAAAGCTCCCTCTACACTGTCCGCATCAAACACTCCCAGGAGAGGTGTAACACGGGGTGAGATACAGAGCAAAGCTCCCTCTACACTGTCCCCATCAAACTCTCCCAGGACAGGGACAGAAAGGGGTTTGATACAGAGCAAATACCCCTCTACACTGTCCCCATCAAACACTCCCAGGACAGGTACAGCACGGGGTTAGATACAGAGTAAATCTCACTCTACACTGTCTCTATCAAACACTCCCAGGACAGGTACAGCACGGGGTTAGATACAGAGTAAATCTCACTCTACACTGTCTCCATCAAATACTGCCAGGACAGGTACAGCACGGGGTTAGATGCAGATTAAAGCAACCTGTGCTGGGACTGTTTGTTGGGGATGGTGTAGATGGAGCTTCACTCTATATCCAACCCCTTGCTGCACCTCTCCTTGGAGTGTTTGATGGGGACATTGTAGAGGGAGCTTTACTCTGTATCTAACCCCGTGCTGTACCTGTCCTGGGAGTGGTTGATGGGGAGTGTGTAGAGGGAGCTTTACTCTGTATCTTACCCCGTGCTGTACCTGTCCTGGGAGTGTTTGATGGGGACAGTGTAGAGTGAGATTTACTCTGTATCTTACCCGTTTTGTGCCTGTCCCGGGAGCATTTATTGGGGGCAGTATAGAGGTAGCTTTACTCTGCGGCTAACCCCATCCTGTACCTGTCCTGGGAGTGTTTGATGGGGATGGTGTAGAGGGTGCTTTACTCTGTATCTAACCCCATAAAGGAGATAGAGAGTAAATATCCTTCTACACTGTTCCCATCAGACACTCCCAGGACAGGTACAGCACGGGGTTAGATACAATGTAAAGCTCCCTCTACACTGTCCCCATCAGACACTCCCAGGACAGGTACAGCACGGGATGAGATACAGGGTACATCTTCCTCCACACTCTCCCCATCAAACTCTGCCAGGACAGGTGCAGCACAGGGTTAGACACTAGTAAATCTCCCTCTACACCATCCCCATCAAACACTCCCAGGACAGGTACAGGATGGGGTTAGATGCAGAGTAAATCTCACTCTACACTGTCCCCATCAAACATTCCCAGGACAGGTACAGCACGGGGTTAGATACAGAGTAAAACTCCATCTAAACTGTCCCCATCAAACACTCCCAGGACAGGTACAGCACGGGGTTAGATACAGAGTAAAGCTCCCTCTAGACTGTCCCCATCAAACACTCCCAGGACAGTTACAGCACGGGGTTAGATACAGAGTAAAGCTCCCTCTAGACTGTCCCCATCAAACACTCCCAGGACAGGTACAGCACGGGGTTAGATACAGAGTAAAGCTCCCTCTAGACTGTCCCCATCAAACACTCCCAGGACAGGTACAGCATGGGGTTAGGTACAGAGTAAAGCTCCATCTAGACTGTCCCCATCAAACTCTCCCAGGACAGGTACAGCAAGGGGTTAGATACAGGGTACATCTCCCTCCACACTCTCCCCATCAAACTCTGCCAGGACAGGTGCAGCACAGGGTTAGACACTAGTAAATCTCCCTCTACACTGTCCCCATCAAACACTCCCAGGACAGGTACAGCACGGGGTTTGATACAGGGTAAATCTCACTCTACACTGTTCCCATCAAACACTCCCAGGACAGGTACAGCACGGGGTTAGATACAGGGTAAATCTCCCTCTACACTGTTCCCATCAAACACTCTTGGACAGGTACAGCATGGGGTTAGATACAGGGTAAATCTCACTCTACACTGTTCCCATCAAACACTCCCAGGACAGGTACAGCATGGGGTTAGATACAGGGTAAATCTCACTCTACACTGTTCCCATCAAACACTCTTGGACAGGTGCAGCACGGGAGGAGATAGAGAGTAAATCTCCCTCTACGCTGTCCCCATCAAACACTCCCAGTACAGGTACAGGATGGGGTTAGATGCAGAGTAAAGCTACCTCTACACTGTCCCCATCAAATGCTCCTGGGACAGGCACAGAACGGGGCAAGATACAGAGAAAATCTCACTCTACACTGTCCCCACCAAACATTCCCAGGTCAGGTACAGCACGGGGTTAGATACAGAGAAAAGCTGCCTCTACAATGTCCCCATCAAACACTCCCAGGAGAGGTGCAGCATGGGGTTGGATACAGAGTGAAGCTCCCTCTACACCGTCCCCATCAAACATTCCCAGGACAAGTACAGCACGGGGTTAACTACAGAGTAAAGCTCCCTCAACACCGTCCCCATCAAACTCTCCCAGGACAGGTACAGCACGGGGTTAGATGCAGAGTAAAGCTCCCTCTACATTGTCACCAACAAACGCTCCCAGGACAGGCACAGCACGGGGTTAGATACAGAGTAATTCTCACTCTACACTGTCTCCATCAAACACTCCCAGCAGAGCTGCAGCACGGGGTGAGATAAAGAGTAAAGCTCCCTCAGCACTGTCTCCATCAAACACTCCCAGGACAGGTACAGCACAGGGTTAGATACAGAGTAAAGCTCCCTCTACACAGTTCCCATCAGACATTCCAGGACAGGTACAGAACGGGGTTACATACACAGTTAATCTCCCTCTACAATGTCCCCATCAAACACTCCCAGGACAGGTACAGCACGGGGTTAGATACACAGTGAAGCTCCTTCTACACTTACCCCATCAAACACACCCAGGACAGGTACAGCACAGGGTTAGATACAGAGTAAAGACGCCTCTACACTGTCCCCATCAAACACTCCCAGGACAGGTACAGCACGGGGTTAGATACAGAGTAACGACCCCTCTACACTGTCCCCATCAAACACTCCTAGGACAGGTACAGCACGGTGTTAGTTACAAAGCTAAGCTCCCTCTACACTGTCACCATCAAACACTCCCAGGTACAGCACGGGTTAGACACTAGTAAATCTCCCTCTACAATGTCCCCATCAAACATTCCCAGGTCAGGTGCAGCATAGGGTTAGATACAGAGTAATGATCCCTCTACACTGTCCCCATGAAACACTCCCAGGACATGTACAGGACGGGTTTAGATACAGAGTAATGATCCCTCTACACGGTCCCCGATCAAACACTCTCAGGACAGGTGCAGCACAGGGTTAGATACAGAGTAAAGCTCTCTCTACATGGTCCCCATCAAACACACTCAGGACAGGTACAGCACGGGGTTAGATACAGAGTAAAGACCCCTCTACACTGTCCCCATCAAACACTCCTAGGACAGGTACAGCACGGTGTTAGTTACAAAGCTAAGCTCCCTCTACACTGTCACCATCAAACACTCCCAGGACAGGTACAGCACGGGATTAGATACAGAGTAAAGCTCCCTCTACACTGTCCCCATCAAACACTCCCAGGACAGGCACAGCACGGGGTTAGTTACACAGCTAAGCTCCCTCTACACTGTCCCCATCAAACACTCTCAGGACAGGAGCAGCACAGGGTTAGATACAGTGTAAAGCTCCCTCTACACAGTCCGCACCATACACTCCAAGGACTGCTACAGCACCTAGTTAGGTACAGAGTGAACCTCCCTCTACACTGTCCTCATCAAGCACTCCCAAGGCAGGTACAGCACGGGGTTAGATACAGAGTAAAGCTCCCTGTTCACCGTCTGCATCAAACATTCCCAGGACAGGTACAGCACGGGGAGAGATAGAGAGTAAACATCCTTCTACATTGTCCCCATCAAACACTCCCAGGATGTGTACCGCACGGGTTTAGATACAGAGTAATGCTCCCTCTATGTTGTACCCATCAAACACTCTCAGGACAGGTACAGCAAGGGGTTAGATACAGGGTACATCTCCCTCCACACTCTCCCCATCAAACTCTGCCAGGACAGGTGCAGCACAGGGTTAGACACTAGTAAATCTCCATCTACACTGTCCCCATCAAACGCTCCGAGGGCAGGTACAGCATGGGGTTAGATACAGAGTAAAGCTCCCTCTACGCTGTCTGCATCAAACACTCCCAGGACAGGTACAGGATGGGGTTAGATGCAGAGTAAAGCTACCTCTATACTGTCCCCATTAAATACTCCGGGTACAGGCACAAAACGGGGCAAGATACAGAGTAAATCTCACTCTACACTGTCCCCATCAAACACTCCCAGGACAGGTACAGCACGGGGTTAGATGCAGAGTAAAGCTCCCTCTACACTGTCCCCATCAAACACTCCCAGGATAGGTACAGCACGGGGTTAGACACAGAGTAAAGCTCCCTCTACACTGTCCCCATCAAACACTCCCAGGACAGGTACAGCACGGGGTTAGATACAGAGTAAATCTCCATCTACATTGTCCCCATCAAACACTCCCAGGACAGGTACAGCACGGGGTTAGATACAGAGTAAAGCTCCTTCTACACTGATACCATGAAACACTCCCAGGACATGTACAGCACGGGGTTAGATACAGAGTAAAGCTCCCTCTACACTGTCCCCATCAAACACTCCCAGGACAGGTACAGCACGGGGTTAGATACAGAGTAAAGCTCCTCTACACTTTCCCATCAAACACTCCCAGGACAGGTACAGCACGGGGTTAGTTACAAAGCTAAGCTCCCTCTACACTGTCACCATCAAACACTCCCAGGACAGGTACAGCACGGGGTTAGATACAGAGTAAAGCTCCCTCTACATTGTCCCCATCAAACACTCCCAGGACAGGCACATCACAGGGTTAATTACACAGCTAAGCTCCCTCTACACTGTCCCCATCAAACACTCTCAGGACAGGTGCAGCACCTGGTTAGATACAGAGTGAAGCTCCCTCTACACTGTCCCCATCAAACACTCCCAAGGCAGGTACAGCACAGAGTTAGATACAGAGTAAATCTCCCTGTTCACCGTCTGCATCAAACACTCCCAGGACAGGCACAGCAAGGGGAGAGATAGAGAGTAAATCTCCTTCGACACTGTCCCGATCAAACACTCCCAGGAAAGGTACAGCACGGGGTTAGATACAGGGTAAAGCTCCCTCTACGTTGTACCCATCAAACACTCCCAGGACAGGTACAGCAAGGGGTTAGATACAGGGTACATCTCCCTCCACACTCTCCCCATCAAACTCTGCCAGGACAGGTGCAGCACAGGGTTAGATACAGAGTAAAGCTCCCTCTACACAATCCCCATCAAACACTCCCAGGACAGGTACAGGATGGGGTTGGATGCAGAGTAAAGCTACCTCTACACTGTCCCCATCAAACGCTCCGAGGGCAGTAACAGCATGGGTTAGATACAGAGTAAAGCTCCCTCTACACCGTCCCCATCAAACACTCCCAGGACAGGTACAGGATGGGGTTAGATGCAGAGTAAAGCTACCTCTACACTGTCCCCATCAAATGCTCCCGGGACAGGCACAGAACAGGGTAAGATACAGAGTAAATCTCACTCTACACTGTCCCCATCAAACATTCCCAGGACAGGTACAGCACGGGGTTAGATGCAGAGTAAATCTCCCTCTACACTGTCCCCATCAAACACTCCCAGGACAGGTACAGCACGGGGTTAGATACAGGGTAAAGCTCCCTCTACACTGTCCCCATCAAACACTCCCAGGACAGGTGCAGCATGGGGTTAAATACAGGGTGAAGCTCCCTCTACACTGTTCCCAGCAAACACTCCCAGGAGAGGTACAGCACGGGGATAGATACAGAGTAAAGCTCCCACTACACCGTCCCCATCAAACACTCCCAGGACAGAAAAACCACGGGGTTAGATACAAAGTAAATCTCCCTCTACACTGTCCCATGCAAACACTCCCAGGAGAGGTACAGCATGGGGTTAGTAGCAAGGTCATGCTCACATGACACTTTCCCCATCAAACACTCCCAGGACAGGTACAGCACGGGGTTAGATACAGAGTAAAGCTCCATCTACACTGCTCCCAATCAAACACTCCCATGACAGGTACAGCACGGTGTTAGATACAGAGTAAAGCTCCCTCTACACTGTCCCCATCAAACACTCCCAGGACAGGTAGCGCGCGGGGTTAGATACAGAGTAAAGCTTCCTCTACACTATCCCAATCAAACACTCGCAGGACAGGTACAGCACGGGGTTAGATACAGAGTAAAGCTCCATCTACACTGTCCCCATCAAACATTCCCAGGACAGGTAGCGCGCGGGGTTAGATACAGAATAAAGCTTCCTCTACACTATCCCAATCAAACACTCCCAGGACAGGTACAGCACGGGGAGAGATAGAGAGTAAATATCCTTCTACACTGTCCCCATCAAACACTCCCAGGACAGGTACAGCACGGGGTTAGATACACAGTGAAGCTCCTTCTACACTTACCCCATCAAACACACCCAGGACAGGTACAGCACAGGGTTAGATACAGAGTAAAGACGCCTCTACACTGTCCCCATCAAACACTCCCAGGACAGGTACAGCACGGGGTTAGATACAGAGTAAAGACCCCTCTACACTGTCCCCATCAAACACTCCTAGGACAGGTACAGCACGGTGTTAGTTACAAAGCTAAGCTCCCTCTACACTGTCACCATCAAACACTCCCAGGTACAGCACAGGGTTAGACACTAGTAAATCTCCCTCTACAATGTCCCCATCAAACATTCCCAGGTCAGGTGCAGCATAGGGTTAGATACAGAGTAATGATCCCTCTACACTGTCCCCATGAAACACTCCCAGGACATGTATAGGACGGGTTTAGATACAGAGTAATGATCCCTCTACACGGTCCCGATCAAACACTCTCAGGACAGGTGCAGCACAGGGTTAGATACAGAGTAAAGCTCTCTCTACATGGTCCCCATCAAACACACTCAGGACAGGTACAGCACGGGGTTAGATACAGAGTAAAGACCCCTCTACACTGTCCCCATCAAACACTCCTAGGACAGGTACAGCACGGTGTTAGTTACAAAGCTAAGCTCCCTCTACACTGTCACCATCAAACACTCCCAGGACAGGTACAGCACGGGGTTAGATACAGAGTAAAGCTCCCTCTACACTGTCCCCATCAAACACTCCCAGGACAGGCACAGCACGGGGTTAGTTACACAGCTAAGCTCCCTCTACACTGTCCCCATCAAACACTCTCAGGACAGGAGCAGCACAGGGTTAGATACAGTGTAAAGCTCCCTCTACACAGTCCGCACCATACACTCCAAGGACTGCTACAGCACCTGGTTAGGTACAGAGTGAACCTCCCTCTACACTGTCCTCATCAAGCACTCCCAAGGCAGGTACAGCACGGGGTTAGATACAGAGTAAAGCTCCCTGTTCACCGTCTGCATCAAACATTCCCAGGACAGGTACAGCACGGGGAGAGATAGAGAGTAAACATCCTTCTACATTGTCCCCATCAAACACTCCCAGGATGTGTACCGCACGGGTTTAGATACAGAGTAATGCTCCCTCTATGTTGTACCCATCAAACTCTGCCAGGACAGGTGCAGCACAGGGTTAGACACTAGTAAATCTCCATCTACACTGTCCCCATCAAACGCTCCGAGGGCAGGTACAGCATGGGGTTAGATACAGAGTAAAGCTCCCTCTACGCTGTCCCCATCAAACACTCCCAGGACAGGTACAGGATGGGGTTAGATGCAGAGTAAAGCTACCTCTATACTGTCCCCATTAAACACTCCGGGTACAGGCACAAAACGGGGCAAGATACAGAGTAAATCTCACTCTACACTGTCCCCATCAAACCCTCCCAGGACAGGTACAGCACGGGGTTAGATGCAGAGTAAAGCTCCCTCTACACTGTCCCCATCAAACACTCCCAGGATAGGTACAGCACGGGGTTAGACACAGAGTAAAGCTCCCTCTACACTGTCCCCATCAAACACTCCCAGGACAGGTACAGCACGGGGTTAGATACAGAGTAAATCTCCATCTACATTGTCCCCATCAAACACTCCCAGGACAGGTACAGGATGGGGCTAGATGCAGAGTAAAGCTACCTCTATACTGTCCCCATCAAATGCTCCCGGGACAGGTACAGAACGGGGTAAGATACAGAGTAAAGCTCTCTCTACACGGTCCCCATCAAACACTCCCAGGACAGGTACAGCACGGGGTTAGATACAGAGTGAAGCTCCTTCTACACTGTCCCCATAAAACACTCCCAGGAAGGTACAGCACGGGGTTAGATACAGAGTAAAGCTCCCTCTACACTGTCACCATCAAACACTCCCAGGACAGGTACAGCACGGGGTTAGTTACAAAACTAAAGCTCCCTCTGCACTGTCTCCATCGAACACTCCCAGGACAGGTACAGCACGGGGTTAGATACAGAGTAAAGCTCCCTCTACACCGTCCCCATCAAACACTCCCAGGACAGGTACAGCACGGGGTTAGATACAGAGTAAAGCTCCGTCTACACTGTCCCCATCAAACACTCTCAGGACAGGTACAGCACGGGGTTAGATACAGAGTAAAGCTCCCTCTATACTGTCCCCATCAAACACTCCCAGGACAGGTACAGCACGGGGTAAGATACAGAGTAAAGCTCCTTCTACACTGACACCATCAAACACTCCCAGGACAGGTACAGCACGGGGTTAGATACAGAGTAAAGCTCCCTCTACTCAGTCCCCATCAAACATTCCCAGGACAGCTACAGCACGGGGTTAGATACAGAGAAAAGCTCCCTCTACAATGTCCCCATCAGACAAAGTAAATCTCCCTCTACACTGTCCCCATCAAACACTCCCAGGAGAGGTACAGCATGGGGTTAGTAGCAAGGTCATGCTCCCATGACACTTTTCCCGTCAAGCACTCCCAGGACAGGTACAGCACGGGGTTAGATACTGAGTAAAGCTCCCTCTACACTGTCCCCATCAAACACTCCCAGGACAGGTACAGCATGGGGTTATATACAGAGTAAAGCTCCCTCTACACTGTCCCCGACAAACATTCCCAGGACAAGTACAGCACGGGGTTAACTACAGAGTATAGCTCCTTCTACACCGTCCCCATCAAACACTCCCAGGACAGGTACAGCACGGGGATAGTTACAGAGTTAAGCTCCCTCTACACTGTCCCCATCAAACACTCCCAGGACATGTACAGGACGGGTTTAGATACAGAGTAAAGCTCCCTCTAGACTGTCCCCATCAAACACTCCCAGGACAGGTACAGCACGGGGTTAGATACAGAGTAAAGCTCCCTCTACACCGTCCCCATCAAACACTCCCAGGACAGGTACAGCACGGGGATAGTTACAGAGTTAAGCTCCCTCTACACTGACCCCATCAGACACTCCCAGGACGGGTACAGCACGGGGTTAGATGCAGAGTAAAGCTCCCTCTACACTGTCCCCATCAAACACTCCCAGGACAGGTACAGCACGGGGTTAGATACAGAGTAAAGCTCCCTCTAAACCGTCCCCATCAAACATGCTTAGGGTAGGTGCAGCACAGGGTTAGATACAGAGTAAAGCTCCCTCTACACCGTCCCCATCAAACACTACCAGGACAGGTACAGCACGGGGTTAGATACAGAGTAAAGCTCCCTCTACACTGTCCCCATCAAACACTCCCAGGACAGGTACAGCACGGGGTTAGATACAGAGTAAAGCTCCCTCTACACTGTCCCCATCAAACACTCCCAGGACAGGTACAGCACGGGGTTAGATACAGAGTAAAGCTCCCTCTACACTGTCCCCATCAAACACTCCCAGGACAGGTACAGCACGGGGTTAGATACAGAGTAAAGCTCCCTCTACACTTTCCCCATCAAACACTCCCAGGACAGGTACAGCACGGGGTTAGTTACAAAGCTAAGCTCCCTCTACACTGTCACCATCAAACACTCCCAGGACAGGTACAGCACGGGGTTAGATACAGAGTAAAGCTCCCTCTACACTGTCCCCATCAAACACTCCCAGGACAGGCACATCACAGGGTTAATTACACAGCTAAGCTCCCTCTACACTGTCCCCATCAAACACTCTCAGGACAGGTGCAGCACCTGGTTAGATACAGAGTGAAGCTCCCTCTACACTGTCCCCATCAAACACTCCCAAGGCAGGTACAGCACAGAGTTAGATACAGAGTAAATCTCCCTGTTCACCGTCTGCATCAAACACTCCCAGGACAGGCACAGCAAGGGGAGAGATAGAGAGTAAATCTCCTTCGACACTGTCCCGATCAAACACTCCCAGGAAAGGTACAGCACGGGGTTAGATACAGGGTAAAGCTCCCTCTACGTTGTACCCATCAAACACTCCCAGGACAGGTACAGCAAGGGGTTAGATACAGGGTACATCTCCCTCCACACTCTCCCCATCAAACTCTGCCAGGACAGGTGCAGCACAGGGTTAGATACAGAGTAAAGCTCCCTCTACACCGTCCCCATCAAACACTCCCAGGACAGGTACAGGATGGGGTTAGATGCAGAGTAAAGCTACCTCTACACTGTCCCCATCAAATGCTCCCGGGACAGGCACAGAACAGGGTAAGATACAGAGTAAATCTCACTCTACACTGTCCCCATCAAACATTCCCAGGACAGGTACAGCACGGGGTTAGATGCAGAGTAAATCTCCCTCTACACTGTCCCCATCAAACACTCCCAGGACAGGTACAGCACGGGGTTAGATACAGGGTAAAGCTCCCTCTACACTGTCCCCATCAAACACTCCCAGGACAGGTGCAGCATGGGGTTAAATACAGGGTGAAGCTCCCTCTACACTGTTCCCAGCAAACACTCCCAGGAGAGGTACAGCACGGGGATAGATACAGAGTAAAGCTCCCACTACACCGTCCCCATCAAACACTCCCAGGACAGAAAAACCACGGGGTTAGATACAAAGTAAATCTCCCTCTACACTGTCCCATGCAAACACTCCCAGGAGAGGTACAGCATGGGGTTAGTAGCAAGGTCATGCTCACATGACACTTTCCCCATCAAACACTCCCAGGACAGGTACAGCACGGGGTTAGATACTGAGTAAAGGTCCCTCTACACTGTCCCCGACAAACATTCCCAGGACAAGTACAGCACGGGGTTAACTACAGAGTAAAGGTCCTTCTACACCGTCCCCATCAAACACTCACAGGAAAGGTACAGCACGGGGATAGTTACAGAGTTAAGCTCCCTCTACACTGTCCCCATCAAACACTCCCAGGACATGTACAGGACGGGTTTAGATACAGAGTAAAGCTCCCTCTACACTGTCCCCATCAAACACTCCCAGGACAGGTACATGACGGGGTTAGATGCAGAGTAAATCTCACTCTACATTGTTCCCATCAAACACTCATGGACAGGTGCAGCACGGTGTTAGATGCACGGTAAAGCTCCCTCTACACTGTCCCCATCAGACACTCCCAGGACAGGTACAGCACGGGGTTAGATACAGAGTAAAGCTCCCTCTAAACCGTCCCCATCAAACATGCCCAGGGCAGGTACAGCACGGGGTGACATACAGAGTAAAGCTCCCTCTACTCTGTCCCCATCAGACACTCTCAGCACAGGAAAAGCATGGGGTTAGATACAGAGTAAAGCTCCCTCTACACCGTCCCCATCAAACACTACCAGGACAGGTACAGCATGGAGTTATATACGGAGTAAAGCTCCCTCAACACCGTCTCCATCAAACACTCACAGGGTAGGTGCAGCACAGGGTTAGATACAGAGTAAAGCTCCCTCAACACCGACCCATCAAACACTCCCAGGACAGGTACAGCACGGGGTTAGATACAGAGTAAAGCTCCCTCTACACTGTCCCCATCAAACACTCCCAGGACACGAACAGCACTGAGTTATATAGGGAGTAAAGCTCCCTCAACACCGTCCCCATCAAACACTCCCAGGACAGGTGCAGCACGGGGTTAGATACAGAGTAAAGCTTCCTCAACACCGTCCCCATCAAACACTCCCAGGACAGGTACAGCACGGGGTTAGATACAGAGTAAAGCTCCCTCTACACTGTCCCCATCAAAATCTCCCAAGGCAGGTACAGCACAGGGTTAGAGATAGAGAAAAGCTCCCTCTACACTGTCCCTACCAAACACACTCAGGACAGGTGAAGCACGGGGTTAGATACAGAGAAAAACTCCCTCTACACTGCCCCCATCAAACACTCCCAGGACAGAAAAACCACGGGGTTAGATACAAAGTAAATCGCCCTCTACACCGTCCCCATCAAACACTCCCTGGAGACGTACAGCACGGGGTTAGATACAGAGTAAAGCTCCCTCAACACTGTCCCCATCAAACTCTCCCAAGGCAGGTACAGCATGGGGACAAATACAGAGTAAAGCTCTGTCTACACTGTCCCCATCAAACACACCCAGGAGAGGTGCAGCACGGGGTTAGGTACAGAGTAAAGCTCCCACTTCACCGTCTGCATCAAACGCTCCCAGGACAGGTATAGCACGGGGACAGATACAGAGTTAAGCACCTTCTACACTGTCCACATCAAAAACTACCAGGGCAAGTACAGCACGGGGTTAGATACAGAGTAAAGCTCCCTCTACCCTGTCCCCATCAAACACTCCCAGGACAGGTACAGCACGGGGTTAGATACAGAGTAAAGCTCCCTCTACACTGTCCCCATCAAACACTCCCAGGACAGGTACAGCACGGGGTTACATACACAGTTAATCTCCCACTACAATGTCCCCATCAAACACACCCAGGGCAGGTACAGTACAGAGTTAGATACAGAGTAAAGCTCCCACTACACTGTCCCCATCAAACAGTCCCAGGACAGGTGCAGCACGGGTGTAGACACTAGTATATCTCCTTCTACACTGTCCCCAGCAAAAAGTCCCAGGACAGAATAAGCAAGGGTTAGTTACAAACCTAAGCTCCCTCTACACTGTACCCTTCAAACACTCCAACGGCAGGTGCAGCACATGGTTAGATACAGAGTAAAGCTCTCTCTACATGGTCCCCATCAAACACTCCCAGGACAGGTACAGCACAGGGTTAGATGCAGAGTAAAGCTACCTCGACACAATCCCGATCAAACACTCCCAGTTAGCTACAGCACGGGGTTAGATACACAGTAAAGCTCTGGCTGCACCGTCCCCATGAAACACTCCTAGGACAGGTACAGCACGAGGTAAGATACAGAGTGAAGCTCCCTCTACACTGTCCCCATCAAACACTCCCAGGACAGGTATAACAAGGGGTTAGATACAGAGTAAAGCTCCCTCTATACTATCCCCATCAAACACTCCCAGGACAGGTACAGCACGGGGTTAGTTGCAGAGTTAAGCTCCCTCTGCAATATCCCCATCAAACACTCCCAGGACGGCTAAAGCAAGGGGTTCAGATACAGAGTAAAGCTCCCTCTACACTGTCCCCATTAAACACGCCCAGGACAGGTACAGCACGGGGTTAGAGACAGAGAAAAGCTCCCTCTACACTGTCCCAATCAAACACTCCCAGGACATGTACAGGACTGGTTTAGATTCAGAGTAATGCTCCCTCTACACGGTCCCGATCAAATACTCCCAGGACAGGTACAGCACGGGGTTAGATACAGAGTAAAGCTCTCTCTACACGGTCCCCATCAAACATTCCCAGGACAGGTACAGCACGAGGTTAGATACAGAGTGAAGCTCCTTCTACACTGTCCCCATAAAACACTCCCAGGAAGGTACAGCACGGGGTTAGATACAGAGTAAAGCTCCCTCTACACTGTCACCATCAAACACTCCCAGGACAGGTACAGCACGGGGTTAGTTACAAAGCTAAAGCTCCCTCTGCACTGTCCCCATCGAACACTCCCAGGACAGGTACAGCACGGGGTTAGATACAGAGTAAAGCTCCCTCTACACCGTCCCCATCAAACACTCCCAGGACAGGTACAGCATGGAGTTATATACGGAGTAAAGCTCCCTCAACACCGTCTCCATCAAACACTCACAGGGTAGGTGCAGCACAGGGTTAGATACAGAGTAAAGCTCCCTCAACACCGACCCATCAAACACTCCCAGGACAGGTACAGCACGGGGTTAGATACAGAGTAAAGCTCCCTCTACACTGTCCCCATCAAACACTCCCAGGACACGAACAGCACTGAGTTATATAGGGAGTAAAGCTCCCTCAACACCGTCCCCATCAAACACTCCCAGGACAGGTGCAGCACGGGGTTAGATACAGAGTAAAGCTTCCTCAACACCGTCCCCATCAAACACTCCCAGGACAGGTACAGCACGGGGTTAGATACAGAGTAAAGCTCCCTCTACACTGTCCCCATCAAAATCTCCCAAGGCAGGTACAGCACAGGGTTAGAGATAGAGAAAAGCTCCCTCTACACTGTCCCTACCAAACACACTCAGGACAGGTGAAGCACGGGGTTAGATACAGAGAAAAACTCCCTCTACACCGCCCCCATCAAACACTCCCAGGACAGAAAAACCACGGGGTTAGATACAAAGTAAATCGCCCTCTACACCGTCCCCATCAAACACTCCCTGGAGACGTACAGCACGGGGTTAGATACAGAGTAAAGCTCCCTCAACACTGTCCCGATCAAACTCTCCCAAGGCAGGTACAGCACGGGGATAAATACAGAGTAAAGCTCTGTCTACACTGTCCCCATCAAACACACCCAGGAGAGGTGCAGCACGGGGTTAGGTACAGAGTAAAGCTCCCACTTCACCGTCTGCATCAAACGCTCCCAGGACAGGTATAGCACGGGGACAGATACAGAGTTAAGCACCCTCTACACTGTCCACATCAAAAACTACCAGGGCAAGTACAGCACGGGGTTAGATACAGAGTAAAGCTCCCTCTACACTGTCCCCATCAAACACTCCCAGGACAGGTACAGCACGGGGTTACATACACAGTTAATCTCCCTCTACAATGTCCCCATCAAACACACCCAGGGCAGGTACAGTACAGAGTTAGATACAGAGTAAAGCTCCCACTACACTGTGCCCATCAAACAGTCCCAGGACAGGTGCAGCACGGGTGTAGACACTAGTATATCTCCTTCTACACTGTCCCCAGCAAAAAGTCCCAGGACAGAATAAGCAAGGGTTAGTTACAAACCTAAGCTCCCTCTACACTGTACCCTTCAAACACTCCAACGGCAGGTGCAGCACATGGTTAGATACAGAGTAAAGCTCTCTCTACATGGTCCCCATCAAACACTCCCAGGACAGGTACAGCACAGGGTTAGATGCAGAGTAAAGCTCCCTCTATACTATCCCGATCAAACACTCCCAGGACAGGTACAGCACGGGGTTAGTTGCAGAGTTAAGCTCCCTCTGCAATATCCCCATCAAACACTCCCAGGACGGCTAAAGCAAGGGGTTCAGATACAGAGTAAAGCTCCCTCTGCACTGTCCCCATCAAACACGCCCAGGACAGGTACAGCACGGGGTCAGTTACAGAGCTAAGCTCCATCTACGCCGTTCCCATCAAACACTGCAAGGGCAGGTACAGCACGGGGTTAGATACAGAGTAAAGCTCCCTCTACACTGTCCCCATCAAACACTCCCAGGACAGGTACAGCACGTGGTTAGAGACAGAGAAAAGCTCCCTCTACACTGTCCCAATCAAACACTCCCAGGACATGTACAGGACTGGTTTAGATTCAGAGTAATGCTCCCTCTACACGGTCCCGATCAAATACTCCCAGGACAGGTACAGCACGGGGTTAGATACAGAGTAAAGCTCTCTCTACACGGTCCCCATCAAACACTCCCAGGACAGGTACAGCACGGGGTTAGATACAGAGTGAAGCTCCTTCTACACTGTCCCCATAAAACACTCCCAGGAAGGTACAGCAAGGGGTTAGATACAGAGTAAAGCTCCCTCTACACTGTCACCATCAAACACTCCCAGGACAGGTACAGCACGGGGTTAGTTACAAAGCTAAAGCTCCCTCTGCACTGTCCCCATCGAACACTCCCAGGACAGGTACAGCACGGGGTTAGATACAGAGTAAAGCTCCCTCTACACCGTCCCCATCA
The DNA here is from genome assembly GCF_964194155.1 of Cetorhinus maximus. Classification (NCBI taxonomy): domain Eukaryota; kingdom Metazoa; phylum Chordata; class Chondrichthyes; order Lamniformes; family Cetorhinidae; genus Cetorhinus; species Cetorhinus maximus. The sequence goes on from NW_027598132.1 coordinate 37,005, forward strand.
AACACTCCCAGGACAGGTACAGCACGGGGTTAGATACAGAGTAAAGCTCCGTCTACACTGTCCCCATCAAACACTCTCAGGACAGGTACAGCACGGGGTTAGATACAGAGTAAAGCTCCCTCTATACTGTCCCCATCAAACACTCCCAGGACAGGTACAGCACGGGGATAGATACAGAGTAAAGCTCCCTCTACACTGACCCCATCAGACACTCCCAGGACGGGTACAGCACGGGGTTAGATGCAGAGTAAAGCTCCCTCTACACCGTCCCCATCAAACACTCCCAGGACAGGTACAGCACGGGGTTAGATACAGAGTAAAGCTCCCTCTAAACCGTCCCCATCAAACATGCTTAGGGTAGGTGCAGCACAGGGTTAGATACAGAGTAAAGCTCCCTCAACACCGTCCCCATCAAACACTACCAGGACAGGTACAGCACGGGGTTAGATACAGAGTAAAGCTCCCTCTACACTGTCCCCATCAAACACTACCAGGACAGGTACAGCACGGGGTTAGATACAGAGTAAAGCTCCCTCTACACTGTCCCCATCAAACACTCCCAGGACAGGTACAGCACGGGGTTAGATACAGAGTAAAGCTCCCTCTACACTGTCCCCAACAAACAAGCCGAGGACAGGTACAGCACGGGGTTAGATACAGAGTAAAGCTCCCTCAACACCGTCCCCATCAAACACTCACAGGCTAGGTGCAACATAGGGTTAGATACAGAGTAAAGGTCCGTCAACACCGTCCCCATCAAACACTCCCAGGACAGGTACAGCACGGGGTTAGATACAGAGTAAAGCTCCTTCTACACTGATCCCATGAAACACTCCCAGGACATGTACAGCACGGGGTTAGATACAGAGTAAAGCTCCCTCTACACTGTCCCCATCAAACACTCCCAGGACAGGTACAGCACGGGGTTAGATACAGAGTAAAGCTCCCTCTACACTTTCCCCATCAAACACTCCCAGGACAGGTACAGCACGGGGTTAGTTACAAAGCTAAGCTCCCTCTACACTGTCACCATCAAACACTCCCAGGACAGGTACAGCACGGGGTTAGATACAGAGTAAAGCTCCCTCTACACTGTCCCCATCAAACACTCCCAGGACAGGCACATCACAGGGTTAATTACACAGCTATGCTCCCTCTACACTGTCCCCATCAAACACTCTCAGGACAGGTGCAGCACCTGGTTAGATACAGAGTGAAGCTCCCTCTACACTGTCCCCATCAAACACTCCCAAGGCAGGTACAGCACAGAGTTAGATACAGAGTAAATCTCCCTGTTCACCGTCTGCATCAAACACTCCCAGGACAGGCACAGCAAGGAGAGAGATAGAGAGTAAATCTCCTTCTACACTGTCCCGATCAAACACTCCCAGGAAAGGTACAGCACGGGGTTAGATACAGGGTAAAGCTCCCTCTACGTTGTACCCATCAAACACTCCCAGGACAGGTACAGCAAGGGGTTAGATACAGGGTACATCTCCCTCCACACTCTCCCCATCAAACTCTGCCAGGACAGGTGCAGCACAGGGTTAGATACAGAGTAAAGCTCCCTCTACACTGTCCCCATCAAACACTCCTAGGACAGGTACAGCACGGTGTTAGTTACAAAGCTAAGCTCCCTCTACACAATCCCCATCAAACACTCCCAGGACAGGTACAGGATGGGGTTGGATGCAGAGTAAAGCTACCTCTACAGTGTCCCCATCAAACGCTCCGAGGGCAGGTACAGCATGGGGTTAGATACAGAGTAAAGCTCCCTCTACACCGTCCCCATCAAACACTCCCAGGACAGGTACAGGATGGGGTTAGATGCAGAGTAAAGCTACCTCTACACTGTCCCCATCAAATGCTCCCGGGACAGGCACAGAACAGGGTAAGATACAGAGTAAATCTCACTCTACACTGTCCCCATCAAACATTCCCAGGACAGGTACAGCACGGGGTTAGATGCAGAGTAAATCTCCCTCTACACTGTCCCCATCAAACACTCCCAGGACAGGTACAGCACGGGGTTAGATACAGGGTAAAGCTCCCTCTACACTGTCCCCATCAAACACTCCCAGGACAGGTGCAGCATGGGGTTAAATACAGGGTGAAGCTCCCTCTACACTGTTCCCAGCAAACACTCCCAGGAGAGGTACAGCACGGGGATAGATACAGAGTAAAGCTCCCACTACACCGTCCCCATCAAACACTCCCAGGACAGAAAAACCACGGGGTTAGATACAAAGTAAATCTCCCTCTACACTGTCCCATGCAAACACTCCCAGGAGAGGTACAGCATGGGGTTAGTAGCAAGGTCATGCTCACATGACACTTTCCCCATCAAACACTCCCAGGACAGGTACAGCACGGGGTTAGATACTGAGTAAAGGTCCCTCTACACTGTCCCCGACAAACATTCCCAGGACAAGTACAGCACGGGGTTAACTACAGAGTAAAGCTCCTTCTACACCGTCCCCATCAAACACTCACAGGAAAGGTACAGCACGGGGATAGTTACAGAGTTAAGCTCCCTCTACACTGTCCCCATCAAACACTCCCAGGACATGTACAGGACGGGTTTAGATACAGAGTAAAGCTCCCTCTACACTGTCCCCATCAAACACTCCCAGGACAGGTACATGACGGGGTTAGATGCAGAGTAAATCTCACTCTACATTGTTCCCATCAAACACTCATGGACAGGTGCAGCACGGTGTTAGATGCACGGTAAAGCTCCCTCTACACTGTCCCCATCAGACACTCCCAGGACAGGTACAGCACGGGGTTAGATACAGAGTAAAGCTCCCTTTAAACCGTCCCCATCAAACATGCCCAGGGCAGGTACAGCACGGGGTTACATACAGAGTAAAGCTCCCTCTACTCTGTCCCCGTCAGACACTCCCAGCACAGGAAAAGCATGGGGTTAGATACAGAGTAAAGCTCCCTCTACACCGTCCCCATCAAACACTCCCAGGACAGGTACAGCATGGAGTTATATACGGAGTAAAGCTCCCTCAACACCGTCTCCATCAAACACTCACAGGTTAGGTGCAGCACAGGGTTAGATCCAGAGTAAAGCTCCCTCAACACCGACCCATCAAACACTCCCAGGACAGGTACAGCACGGGGTTAGATACAGAGTAAAGCTCCCTCTACACTGTCCCCATCAAACACTCCCAGGACACGAACAGCACTGAGTTATATAGGGAGTAAAGCTCCCTCAACACCGTCCCCATCAAACACTCACAGGGTAGGTGCAGCACAGGGTTAGATACAGAGTAAAGCTTCCTCAACACCGTCCCCATCAAACACTCCCAGGACAGGTACAGCACGGGGTTAGATACAGAGTAAAGCTCCTTCTACACTGATCCCATGAAACACTCCCAGGACATGTGCAGCACGGGTTTAGATACAGAGTAATACTCCCTCTACACGGTCCCCATCAAACACTCCCAGGACAGGTGCCGCACAGGGTTAGCTACAGAGTAAAGCTCCCTCAACACTGTCGCCATCAAGCACTCCCAGGTCAGGTACAGCACGGGGTTAGATACAGAGTGAAGCTCCCTCTACACTGTCCCCATCAAACTCTCCCAAGGCAGGTACAGCACAGGGTTAGAGACAGAGAAAAGCTCCCTCTACACTGTCCCTACCAAACACACTCAGGACAGGTACAGCACGGGGATAAATACACAGTAAAACTACCTCTACACTGTCCCCATCAAACACACCCAGGACAGGTACAGCACGGGGTTAGATTCAGAGTAAAGCTCCCTCTACACTGTCCCCATCAAACACTCCCAGGACAGGTACAGCACGGGGTTAGATACAGAGTAAAGCTCCCTCTACACTGTCCCCATCAAACACTCCCACGACAGGTACAGCACGGGGTTAGATTCAGAGTAAAGCTCCCTCTACACTGTCCCCATCAAACACTCCCAGGACAGGTACAGCACGGGGTTAGATACAATGTAAAGCTCCATCCACACAGTCCGCACCAAACACTCCAAGGACTGCTACAGCACCTGGTTAGATACAGAGTGAAGCTCCCTCTACACTGTCCCCATCAAACACTCCCAGGACAGGTACAGCACGGGGTTAGATACAGAGTGAAGCTCGCTCTACACTATCCACAACAAACATTCCCAGCACAAGTACAGCACGGGGTTAACTACAGAGTAAAGCTCCCTCTACACCATCCCCATCAAACACTCCCGGGACAGGTACAGCACGGCGATAGTTACAGAGTTAAGCTCCCTCTACTCTGTCCCCATCAAACACTCACAGAGCAGGTACAGCACGGGGTTAGATACAGAGTAAAGCTCCCTCTACACTGCCCCACCAAACACTCCCAGCACAGGAAAAGCACGGGGTTAGATGCAGAGTAAAGCTCCCTCCACACTGTCCCCATCAAACACTCACAGGACAGGTACAGGACGGGGTTAGATACAGAGTATAGCTCCCTCAACACCGTCCCCATCAAACACTCCCCAGACAGGTACAGCACGGGGTTAGTTACAGAGCTAACCTCCCTCTACCCTGTCCCCATCAAACACTCCCAGGACAGGTACAGCACGGGATTAGCTACAGAGTAAAGCTCCCTCAACACTGTTCCCATCAAACACTCCCAGGTCAGGTGCAGCACAGGTTTACATACAGAGTAAAGCTCCTTCTACACTTACCCCATCAAACACACCCAGGACAGGTGCAGCACAGGGTTAGATACAGAGTAATGATCCCTCTACACTGTCCCCATGAAACACTCCCAGGACATGTACAGGACGGGTTTAGATACAGAGTAAAGCTCCCTCTACACTGTCCCGATCAAACACTTCCAGGACATGTGCAGCGCGAGGTTAGATATAGGGTACATCTCCCTCCACACTGTCCCATCAAACTCTCCCAGGACAGATGCAGCACGGGTTTAGACACTAGTAAATCTGCCTCTACACTATCCCCATCAAACACTCCCAGGACAGATAAAGCACAGGGTTAGATACAGCGTAAAGGTCCCTCGACACTCTCCCCATGAAACACTCCCAGGACAGGTACAGCATGGGGTTAAATGCAGAGTAACGCTCTTTCTACACCGTCCCCATAAAACACTCACAGGACAGGTACAGCACGGGGTTAGGTACAGAGTAAAGCTACCTCTACACTGTCCCCATCAAACACTCCCAGGACAGGTACAGCACGAGGTTAGATACAGAGTAAAGCTCCCTCTGCACTGTCCCCATCAAACACTCCCAGGACAGGTACAGCACGGGATTAGATACAGAGTAAAGCTCCCTCTACACTGTCCCCATCAAACACTCCCAGGACAGGGACAGCACGGGGTTAGATACAGAGTAAAGCTCCCTCTACACTGTCCCGATCAAACACTCCCAGGACAGGTACTGCAAGGGGATAGATACAGGGTAAAGCTCCCTCTACACTGTCCCCAGCAAAAAGTCACAGGATAGAAAAAGCACAAGGTTAGATACAGAGTGAAGCTGCCTCTACACTGTCCCCATCAAACATTCCCAGGACAGGTACAGGACGGGGTTAACTATAGAGTAAAGCTCCCTCTACACTGTCCCCATCAAACACTCCAAGGACAAGTACAGCAAGGGCTTAGTTACAGAGTTAAGCTCCCTCTACCCTGTTCCATTCAGACACTCTCAGGACAGGTACAGCACGGGGTTAGATACAGAGTAAAGCTCCTTCTACACTATCCCCATCAAACACTCCCAGGACAGGTACAGCACGGGGTGAGCTACAGAGTTAAGCTCCCTCTACAATGTCCCCATCAAACACTCCCAGGAGAGGTGCAGCACAGCATTAGACACAGAGCAAAGCTCCCTCAACACCATCTCAATCAAACACCTCCAGGACAGGTACAGCACGGGGTCAGATACAGAGTAACGCTCTCTCTACACAGTCCCCTTCAGACACTCCCAGGTCAGGTACAGCATGGGGTGAGATACAGAGTAAAGCTCCCTCAACACCATCCCCATCAAACACTCCTAGGACAGGTACAGAACAGGGGTAGATAGAGAGTGAATCTTACTCTTCAATGTCCTCATCACACTCCCAGGACAGGTACAGAACGGGGTTAGATACAGAGTAAATCACCCTCTACACTGTCCCCATCAAACACTCCCAGGACATGTGCAGCGCGGGTTTAGATACAGAGTAAAGCTCCCTCTACATAGTCCCCATCAAACATTCCCAGGTCAGGTACAGCATGGGGTTAGTGACAGAGTAAAGTTCCCTCTGCACTGTCACCATCAAACACTCTCAGGACAGGTGCTGCACGGGGTTAGATACAGAGTAATGCTCGCTCAACACCGTCCCCATCAAACACTCCCAGGACAGGTACAGAACGGGGTTAGACACAGAGAATATCTCACTCTACACTGTCCCCATCAAACACTCCCAGGACAGGTACAGCACAGGGTTAAAAACAGAGTAAAGCTTCCTCTACACTGTCCCCATCAAACACTCCCAGGACAGGTACAGCACGGGGTTAGATACAGAGTAAAGCTCCCTCTACACAATCCCCATCAAACACTCCCAGGGCAGGTACAGCACGGGGTTAGATATAGAGTAATGCCCCCTCTACACTGCCCCATCAAACACTCCCAGGACAGGTAGAGCACGGGGTGAGGTACAGAGTAAAGCTCCCTCTACACTGTGCCCATCAAACACTCCCAGGACAGGAACAGCACGGGGTTAGATACAGATGAAAGCTCCCTCTACACTGTCCTCATCAAATACTCCCAGGACAGGTACAGCACGGAGCTAGTTACAGAGCTTAGCTCCCTCTACACTGTCCCCATAAAACACTCCCAGGACAGGTACAGCATGGGGATAGATACAGAGTAAAGCTCCCTCTACACTGTCCCCATCAGACACTCCCAGGACAGGTACAGGACGGGGTTATATACAGAGTAAATCTCCCTCTACACTGTCCCCATAAAACACTCCCAGGACAGGTACAGCATGGGGATAGATACAGAGTAAAGCTCCCTCTACACTGTCCCCATCAGACACTCCCAGGACAGGTGCAGCACAGGGTTAGATACTAGTAAATCTCCCTTTACACTGTTCCCATCAAACAGAGCCAGGAGAGATAAAGCACAGGGTTAGATACAGAGTAAAGGTACCTCTACACTGTCCCAATCAAACATTCCCAGGACAGGTACAGCACGGGGATAGATACAGAGTAAATCTCCCTCTACACAGACCCCATCAAACATTCCCAGGAAGGTACAGCACGGGGTTAGACGCGAGTAAATCTCCCTCTACACTGTCCCCAGCAAAAAACGTCCCACGACACGTACAGCACGAGGTTAGAGACAGGGTACATCTCCCTCCACACTGTCCCATCAAACTCTCCCAGGACAGGTACGGCACGGGGTTAGATACAGAGTAAAGCTCTGTCTGCACTGTCCCCATCAAACATTCCCAAGACAGGGGGCAGCACGAGGTTAGATACAGAGTAAAGCTCCCTCTGCACTCTCCCCATCAAACACTCCTAGGACAGGCACAGCACGGGGTTAGATACAGAGTAAATCACCCTCTACACTGTCCCCATCAAACACTCCCAGGACAGGTACAGCACGGGGTTAAATACAGAGTAAAGCTCCCTCTACACTGTCCCCATCATACATTCCTGGACAGGTACCGCACGGGGTAAGATACAGAGTAAATCTCCCTCTCCACTGTCCCCATCAAACACTCCCAGGGCAGGTACAGCACGGGATTAGATACAGAGTAAAGCTCCCTCTACACTGTCCCCATCAAACACTCCCAGGACAGGTACACCACAGGGTTAGATACAGAGTAAATCTCCCTCTACACTGTCCCCATCAAACACTCCCAGGATAGGTGCAGCACAGGGTTAGATACAGAGTAAATCTCCCTCTACACTGTCCCCATCAAACACTCCCAGGACAGGTACAGCACGGGGTTAGACGCGAGTAAATCTCTCTCTACACTGTCCCCAGCAAAAAGTCCCAGGACACGTACAGCACGAGGTTAGAGACAGGGTACATCTCCCTCCACACTGTCCCATCAAACTCTCCCAGGACAGGTGCAGCACGGGGTTAGACACTAGTAAATCTCCCTCTACACTGTCCCTGTCAAACACTCCCAGGACAGGTGCAGCATGGGGTTAGATGAAGAGTAAAGCTAACTCTACACTGTCCCCATTAAACGCTCCCAGGACAGGTCCAGAACCGGGTTAGATACAGTATAAATCTCACTCTACGCTGTCCCCATCAAACACTCCCAGGACAGGTACATCCCAGGGAGAGATAGAGAGTAAATATCCTTCTGCACTGTCCCCATCAAACACTCCCAGGACAGGTACCACACGAGCTTAAGTACAGAGTAAATCTCCCTCTACACTGTCCCCATCCAACACTCCCAGGACAGGTACAGCACGGGGTTAGATACAGAGTAAAGCTCCCTCTGCACTGTCCCCATCAAACGCTCGCAGGACAGGTGCAGCACGGGGTTAGATACAGAGTAAAGCTCCCTCTACACCGTCCCCATCAAACATTCCTGGACAGGTACCGCACGGGGTAAGATACAGAGTAAATCTCCCTCTCCACTGTCCCCATCAAACACTCCCAGGACAGGTACAGCACGGGATTAGATACAGAGTAAAGCTACTTTTACACAGTCCCAACAAACACTCCCAGGACAGGTGCAGCATGGGGTTAAATACAGAGTAAAGCTGCCTCTACACTGTCCCCATCCAACACTCCCAGGACAGATACAGCATGGGGTTACATACAGAATAAAGCTCCCTCTACACTGGCCCCATCAGACACTCCCAGGACATGTACAGCAAGGGGTTAGAGACAGAGTTAAGCTCCCTCTACACTGTCCCCATCATACATTCCTGGACAGGTACCGCACGGGGTAAGATACAGAGTAAATCTCCCTCTCCACTGTCCCCATCAAACACTCCCAGGACAGGTACAGCACGGGATTAGACACAGAGTAAAGCTACTTTTACACAGTCCCAACAAACACTCCCAGGACAGGTGCAGCATGGGGTTAAATACAGAGTAAAGCTGCCTCTACACTGTCCCCATCCAACACTCCCAGGACAGATACAGCATGGGGTTACATACAGAATAAAGCTCCCTCTACACTGGCCCCATCAGACACTCCCAGGACATGTACAGCAAGGGGTTAGAGACAGAGTTAAGCTCCCTCTACACTGTCCCCATCAAACAATCTCAGGACAGGTACAGCACGGGGTTAGATACACAGTAAAGCTCCTGCTACACCGTCTGCATCAAACGCTCCCAGGACTGGTACAGCACGGGGTCAGATACAGAGTAAAGTTCCGTCTGCACTGTCCCCATCAAACACTCCCAAGGCAGGTACAGTACGGGGTTAGATACAGAGTAAAGCTCCCTCTACATTGTCTGCATCAAACACACCCAGGACAGGTGCAACACGAGATGAGATACAGAGTAAATATCCTTCTACACTGTCCCCATAAACACTCCCAGGACATATGCAGCACAGGTTTAGATACAGAGTAAAGCTCCCTCTACACTGTCCCCATCAAACACTCCCAGGACAGGGACAGCACTGGGTTAGACACAGAGTAAAGCTACACAGGACCATCAGACCATAAGACATAGGAGCAGAAATTAGGCCATTCAGCCCATCGAGTCTGCTCCGCCATTCAATCATGACTGATAAGTTTCTCAACCCCATTCTCCCGCCTTCTCCCCGTAACCTTTGACCCCCTTACCACTCAAGAACCTATCTATCTCGGTCCGCCTACACTGTCCCCATCAAACACTCCGAGGACAGGTAGTGCATGGGGTTAGATACAGAGTAAAGCTCCCTCTGTACTGAGGCCTTCCCCCTGGTGTGAATCTGAACGTGCCGAGTTCAGAGTTAAGGGGAGGGGTGATTGGGAGGGGTCGGGGATGACACAGTGGAAGGTGACAAGTGGTAGAGACAGTGGGAAAGAGACAGTGTTGAAGTCGGTTAGAGCGAAATGGTAGCGGGCAGACAGTGGGGGATGTGGGAGACAGTAAAGGGCAGACGGTGGTGTGCGGGAGACAGTGAAGGACAGACAGGGGTGTGTGGGAGACAGTGAGGGGCAGACAGTGGTGTGTGGGAGACAGTGAGGGGCAGACGCGGGTGTGTGGGAGACAGTGAGAGGCAGACGGGGGTGTGCGGGAGACAGTGAGGGGCAGACGGTGGTATGTGGGAGACAGTGAGGGGCAGACGGTGGTGTGTGGAAGACAGTGAGGGGCAGACGGTGGTGTGTGGGAGACAGTGGGGGCAGACGCGGGTGTGTGGGAGACAGTGAGAGGCAGACGGGGGTGTGCGGCAGACAGTAAGGGACAGACAGGGGTGTGTGGGAGACAGTAAGGGGCAGTCGAGGTGTGCGGATGACAGTAAGGGGCAGACGGGGGGGCGGGGGGGGAGTGCGGGGAGACAGTCGGGGTCAGACTGAGGGGGCTGGGGTTGGGAGACAGTCGGGGTCAGATTGAGGGGGTTGGGGTTAGGAGACAGTCGGGGTCAGATTGAGGGGGCTGGGAGACAGTCGGGGTCAGATTGAGGGGGTTGGGAGACAGTCGGGGTCAGATTGAGGGAGTTGGGAGACAGTCGGGGTCAGATTGAGGGGGTTGGGGTTAGGAGACAGTCGGGGTCAGATTGAGGGGGCTGGGAGACAGTCGGGGTCAGATTGAGGGGGTTGGGAGACAGTCGGGGTCAGATTGAGGGAGTTGGGAGACAGTCGGGGTCAGATTGAGGGGGTTGGGAGACAGTCGGGGTCAGATTGAGGTGGTGGGAGAATGTCGAGGTCAGATTGAGGGGGTTGGGTTGGGAGACAGTCAGGGTCAGATTTAGGGGGTTGGGGTTGGGAGACAGTCGGGGTCAGATTGAGGGGGATGGGAGACAGTCGGGGTCAGATTGAAGGGGTTGGGAGACAGTCAGGGTCAAATTGAGGGGGTTGGGGTGGGAGACAGTCGGGGTCAGATTGAGGGGGTTGGGTTGGGAGACAGTCGGGGTCAAATTGAGGGGGTTGGGGTGGGAGACAGTCGAGGTCAGATTGAGGGGGTTGAGAGACAGTCAGGGTCAGATTGAGAGGGTTGGGTTGGGAGACAGTCGGGGTCAGATTGAGGGGGTTGGGGTTGGGAGACAGTCGGGGTCAGATTGAGGGGGATGGGAGACAGTCGGGGTCAGATTGAGGGGTTTGGGAGACAGTCGGGGTCAGATTGAAGGGGTTGGGAGACAGTTGGGGTCAAATTGAGGGGGTTGGGGTGGGAGACAGTCGGGGTCAGATTGAGAGGGTTGGGTTGGGAGACAGTCGGGGTCAGATTGAGGGGTTTGGGAGACAGTCGGGGTCAGATTGAAGGGGTTGGGAGACAGTTGGGGTCAAATTGAGGGGGTTGGGGTGGGAGACAGTCGGGGTCAGATTGAGAGGGTTGGGTTGGGAGACAGTCGGGGTCAGATTGAGGGGGTTGGGGTTGGGAGACAGTCGGGGTCAGATTGAGGGGGATGGGAGACGGGGTCAGATTGAGGGGTTTGGGAGACAGTCGGGGTCAGATTGAAGGGGTTGGGAGACAGTCGGGGTCAAATTGAGGGGGTTGGGGTGGGAGACAGTCGAGGTCAGATTGAGGGGGCTGAGAGACAGTCGGGGTCAGATTGAGAGGGTTGGGTTGGGAGACAGTCGGGGTCAGATTGAGGGGGTTGGGAGACAGTCGAGGTCAGATTGAGGGGGTTGGGTTGGGAGACAGTCAGGGTCAGATTGAGGGGGTTGAGAGACAGCCGGGGTCAGATTGAGGGGGTTGGGAGACAGTCGGGGTCAGATTGAGGGGGTTGGGTTGGGAGACAGTCGGGGTCAGATTGAGGGGGTTGGGGGTGGGAGACAGTCAGGGTTAGATTGAGGGTGTTGGAAGACAGTGGGGGTCAGACTGAGAGGGTCGGGTTGGGAGACAGTCGGGGTCAGATTGAGGGGGTTGGGAGACAGTCGGGGTCAAATTGAGGGGGTTGGGGTGGGAGACAGTCGAGGTCAGATTGAGGGGGTTGAGAGACAGTCGTGGTCAGATTGAGAGGGTTGGGTTGGGAGACAGTCGGCGTCAGATTGAGGGGGTTGGGAGACAGTCGAGGTCAGATTGAGGGGATTGGGTTGGGAGACAGTCGGGGTCAGATTAAAGGGGTTGAGAGACAGTCGGGGTCAGATTGAGGGGGTTGGGAGAGAGTCGGGGTCAGATTGAGGGGGTTGGGCTGGGAGACAGTCGGGGTCAGATTAAAGGGGTTGAGAGACAGTCGGGGTCAGATTGAGGGGGTTGGGAGAGAGTCGGGGTCAGATTGAGGGGGTTGGGCTGGGAGACAGTCGGGGTCAGATTGAGGGGGTTGGGGGTGGGAGACAGTTGGGATTAGATTGACGGGGGGAGACAGTCGTGGTCAGATTGAGGGGGTTGAGAGACAGTCGGGGTCAGATTGAGGGGGTTGAGAGACAGTCGGGGTCAGATTGAGGGGGTTGGGGTGGGAGACAGTCAGGGTCAGATTTAGGGGGTTTGGGTGGGAGACAGTCGGGGTCAGATTGAGGTGGTTGGGGGTGGGAGACAGTCAGGGTCAGATTGAGGGGGTTGGGTTGGGAGACAGTCGGGGTCAGATTGAGGGGGTTGGGAGACAATCGGGGTCAGATTGAAGGGGTTGGAGTGTCTGGGCTGTGTGTAGCAGCCGGACTGTATGAGGTACAGAGGCCGGATGACAAACGAGTCGTGCTCTGCACTTACCTGTGGGATGAGGCTGGGACTAGGCAGCTCAGGACTGGGCATCACTCCGAAGAAGGGATCAAGGGCCCCCTCGTATGTGTCCATCAGGGCAGCCATGTCAGGCATCAGCTGCAGGTTCGGCCTGGCAGAGAGAGAGAGAGCGGCACTGTCAGTGGAGAGTGCAGGTCACACCCCACGCTGGAGAGCTAACCTCTACCCAGGGCTGTGGGGAGCTCCTCACCCCCCCTCCCCACTCCTCCCCATCTCTCTCTTCCACATTCCCCCCTCCCACTCACTCTCACACAGTCCCCATCTCTCTCTTTCTCCCCCACACCCTCCCCCCCCTCCAACACTTCCTCCCTCTCCCCCACATTCCCCCTCACTCTCTCTCCCATACACTCCTCCTCTCTCTCTCCCACACACTCTCTCTTTCACACACACTCTCTCCCCACACACACTCTCTCTCTCCCCCACACACTCTCTCTCTCCCACTCCCCATCTCTCTCTTTCTCCCCACACTCCCTCCCCCTCCCACACTTCCTCCCTCTCCCCCACATTCCCCCTCACTCTCTCCCCCACACACTCCTCCTCTCTCCCACACTCCCTCTCACACACTCCCCATCTCTCTCTTTCTCCCTCACATTCCCCTCACTCTCTCCCACACACTCCTCCTCTCTCCCACACTCACTCTCTCACAGTCCCCATCTCTCTTTTTCTCCCTCACATTCCTTCCCCCTCCAACACTTCCTCCCTCTCCCCCACATTCCCCCTCACTCTCTCTCCCATACACTCCTCCTCTCTCTCTCCCACACACTTTCTCTCTCACACACACTCTCTCTCTCCCCCACACACTCACTCTCTCTCTCCCACTCCCCATCTCTCTCTTTCTCCCCACACTCCCTCCCCCTCCCACACTTACTCCCTCTCCCCCACATTCCCCCTCACTCTCTCCCCCACACACTCCTCCTCTCTCCCACACTCCCTCTCACACACTCCCCATCTCTCTCTTTCTCCCTCACATTCCCCCTCACTCTCTCCCACACACTCCTCCTCTCTCCCACACTCACTCTCACACAGTCCCCATCTCTCTTTTTCTCCCTCACATTCCTTCCCCCTCCAACACTTCCTCCCTCTCCCCCACATTCCCCCTCACTCTCTCCCCCATACACTCTCTCTCTCTCTCCCCCACACACACTCTCTCTCTCTCTCTCTCCCCCACACACACTCTCTCCCCCACACACTCTTTCTCTCTCACTCCCCATCTCTCTCTTTCTCCCCACACTCCCTCCCCCTCCCACACTTCCTCTCTCTTCCCCACATTCCCCATTACTCTCTCCCCCCAACTCTCCCTCTCCCGCACTCTTTCTCTCTCTCCCCCTAGACGCTCTCTCTCTCCCCCACTCGCTCTCTCTCCCCGACACACTCCCTCTTCCCCCCCCACACACTCTCTCTCTCCCTCTCCCTCTCCCGCACTCTCTTTCTCTCTCTCTCCCTCACACTCTCTGTCTCCCCCCACTCGCTCTCTCTCCCCCCACACACTCTCTCTCTCCCCCGCACACACTCTCTCTCTCCCTCTCCCACACACTCTCTCTCTCTCTCTCTCTCTCCCCACACACTCTCTCTCTCCCCCCCACACACTCTCTCTCCCTCTCCCCCACACTCTCTCTCTCCCTCTCCCCCACACTCTCTCTCTCCCTCTCCCCCACACTCTCTCTCTCCCTCTCCCCAACACACTCTCTCTCTCCCTCTCCCCCACACACTCTCTCTCTCCCTCTCCCCCACACACTCTCTCTCTCCCTCTCCCCCACACACTCTCTCTCCCTCTCCCCCACACACTCTCTCTCTCCCTCTCCCCCATACTCTCCCTCTCCCGCACTCTCTCTCTCCCTCTCCCGCACTCTCTCTCTCCCTCTCCCGCACTCTCTCTCTCCCTCTCCCGCACTCTCTTTCTCTCTCTCTCCCTCACACTCTGTCTCCCCACTCGCTCTCTCTCCCCCACTCGCTCTCTCTCTCCCCCACTCGTTCTCTCTCCCCCACTCGCTCTCTCTCTCCCCCACACACTCTCTCTCTCCCTCTCCCGCACTCTCTTTCTCTCTCTCTCCCTCACGCTCTCTCTCCCCCACTCGCGCTCTCTCTCCCCCACTCGCGCTCTCTCTCCCCACTCGCGCTCTCTCTCCCCCACTCGCGCTCTCTCTCCCCCACTCGCGCTCTCTCTCCCCCACACGCTCTCTCTCCAACATGCTCTCTCTCTCCCCCCACACGCTCTCTCTCTCTCCCCAACACGCTCTCTCTCTCCCCCCACACGCTCTCTCTCTCTCCCCAACACGCTCTCTCTCTCCCCCCACACGCTCTCTCTCTCTCCCCAACACGCTCTCTCTCTCCCCAACACGCTCTCTCTCTCCCCAACACGCTCTCTCTCTCCCCAACACGCTCTCTCTCTCTCCCCAACACGCTCTCTCTCTCTCCCCAACACGCTCTCTCTCTCCCCCCAACACGCTCTCTCTCTCCCCAACACGCTCTCTCTCTCTCCCCACACGCTCTCTCTCTCCCCCCAAAACGCACTCTCTCTCTCTCCCCCACACGCTCTCTCTCTCTCCCCCACACGCTCTCTCTCTCCCCCAAACGCTCTCTCTCTCTCCCCAACACGCTCTCTCTCTCTCCCCAACACGCTCCCTCTCTCTCTCCCCAAACGCTCTCTCTCTCCCCAACACGCTCCCTCTCTCTCTCCCCAACACGCTCTCCCTCTCTCTCCCCAACACGATCTCCCTCTCTCCCCCACATACTCTCTCTCTCCCCCACACGCTCTCTCTCCCCAACACGCTCTCTCTCTCTCTCTCTCCCCAACACGCTCTCTCTCTCTCTCTCCCCAACACGCTCTCTCTCTCTCTCTCCCCACACGCTCTCTCTCTCTCTCTCCCCAACACGCTCGCTCTCTCTCTCCCCCACTCGCTCTCTCTCTCCCCCACTCGCTCTCTCTCTCCCCCACTCGCTCTCTCTCCCCCACTCGCTCTCTCTCCCCCTCTCGCGCTCTCTCTCCTCCACTTGCGCTCTCTCTCCCCCACTCGCGCTCTCTCTCCCCCATTCGCGCTCTCTCTCCCCCACTCGCGCTCTCTCTCCCCCACTCGCTCTCTCTCTCCCCCACTCGCTCTCTCTCCCCCACTCGCTCTCTCTCCCCCCCCACACGCTCTCTCTCTCCCCCACACGCTCTCGCTCTCTCCCCAACACGCTCTCGCTCTCTCCCCAACACGCTCTCGCTCTCTCCCCAACACGCTCTCTCTCTCCCCAACACGCTCTCTCTCTCCCCAACACGCTCTCTCTCCCCCAACACGCTCTCTCTCTCTCTCCCCAACACGCTCTCTCTCCCCCCACACGCTCTCTCTCTCTCCCCCACACGCTCTCTCTCTCTCCCCAACACGCTCTCTCTCTCTCCCCAACACGCTCTCTCTCTCTCTCCCCAACACGCTCTCTCTCTCTCTCCCCAACACGCTCTCTCTCTCCCCCACATGTTCTCTCTCCCCAACACGCTCCTCTCTCTCCCCAACACGCTCTCTCTCTCTCCCCAACATGCTCTCGCTCTCTCTCCCCCACACGCTCTCTCTCCCCCACACGCTCTCTCTCCCCCACACGCTCTCTCTCTCTCCCCACACGCTCTCTCTCTCTCCCCCACACGCTCTCTCTCCCCATACGCTCTGTCGCTCCCCCACACACTCTCTCTCCCCCACA
>NW_027598133.1:0-27500 GCF_964194155.1 Cetorhinus maximus
GACGGATTCTCTCCAAGCTTCACGCCGTCCAGCCCACAGGGAAGATCAGCTTCTGCACCGGTATACGAGTCGCCCACGTAAGTGAGAACCCCCAACCCCCCATATCATCGGGCACGAACCCGCGTTCGGACAGCGCCTGTCACGCTCTCGGGGGGTGGGGGGAGGCGAGGGAGGGGCCTCCCAGCGCGTTTTGCAGCCCGCAGAAAGCTCTGTGTGTGTGTTCGGCCCTAGACGGTGCTGGGATGTGGGGAAATGTGCGCACAGCAAGATCCCACAAACCGCGACGAGATATATGACCCCATTGTCTATGTTTTTTTGAAAGCGGGCGCAGGCCATTCAGCCCCTCGTCGGTCACCAAGGGAATAGCAGGAGGCCATTCAGCCCCTCAAGCCTGTTCTACCATTCAACCAGACCGTGGTTGATCTGCATTTTAGCTCTGCCTACCTGCCTCGATTCCCTAACCCTTAATCCCCTCACCCAACGAAAGATCTACCCCTCTCGGTTTTGAAATTTCAGGTTGACTCCCGCCCACCGTCGACAGCTTTTTGTTGGGGGACAGAGTTCTGGATTTCCACTCCCCTCACGCCTGAACGGCCTGGCTCTCATTCTGGGGGACCTTGCCCCCTCCCCGATCACAACCACCACCACAGGAAAGTATTTCTCCCTTAACCACCCTGTTAAACCCCTTTCGTTCATCTAAAGCACGTCGATCTACAGGTTAAGGCGGGCGGATGGACTTACACCCCAGGTCAACCACGATCTTGTTGAATGGTGGAATGGAATCGGAAGGGCTGAATGGCCTCTTCCTTTTCCTAATCAGATCGTCCCCGAACTTGTATTCCCGAGGGCTGAGTGGTTAATGTTGGCGGGGCTGTAATTAGACCCTGGTGCCTCTGGGGGTTGCTGGTTCCGTGCAAAGTTGCCACTTCCTTGCTGCTTTGAGGAGCCAAGCTTGGTTTCCCCTTGCTTAACTTTGCTGCCTTTTCTATTGTCCTTCAGGCCCGTTACCCTCGAAAGGCGGTCGTGAGCACAGGGAAGTGTGTATGAGATCGGGCTGTGCAGAACTCCGCCGCCCCAGAACTGATCCTGAAAAGTTTGCTTTCAGAATCCCTCCCCAGGCCTGTCCTGTGACTGTCCAGGTTCCTCCAGCCTGCCCCCAGGCCCCTGCTTCCCAGCCTGTGGGTCCCTCCTTTGGGATTTAGCCAGGTGACACGCCCAACTGAGAGGGTATAACTATCAGGAAAGACCGAGCTGGGTTGATTAGAGATGGCCGAGGGAGGGAGTGGGGGGTGACCTGATTAAAATTCTGAAAGGGTTCGATAGACGTAGTGAAGAGGTTTTCCTTTTAATATTCGTTCATGGGATGTGAGCGTCGCTGGCTAGGCCAGCATTTATTGCCCATCCCTAATTGCCCTTGAACTGAGTGGCTTGCTAGGCCACTTAAGAAGCAACCACATTGCTGTGGGTCTAGAGTCTCATTTCTTCCCTAAAGGACATTGGTGAACCAGATGGGTTCTTACAACAATCGACAATGGTTTCATAGCCATCATTAGACTTTCAATTCCAGGCTTTTTTTTTAATTGAACTCACTTGAACCTGGGTCCCCAGAGCATTACCCTGGGTCTCTGGAATACCAGCCTAGTGACAATACCACAATGCCACTGCCTCCCCACTTGTGGGAGAGACCAGAACTAGGGGGCCATCAATATGAGAGAGTCACTAATAAATCCAGTGGGGAATTCAGGAGAAACTTCTTTACCCAGAGAGTGGCGTGGGGGGGAATGTGGGACTCGCTCCCACAGGGAGTGGTCGAGGTGAATAGCGGAGATGCGTTGAAGGGGAAAGCTGGATAAACACACGAGGGAGAAAGGAATAGAAGGATATGTCAGGTAGAAAATACAAGTGAGAACCAAGAGGAGTACAGAAGGTTCAGAGGGGAGGTGAAAAAGCATATTAAAGAAACAAAGAGGGATTATGAGAAAAGACTGGCAGCCAACATAAAGGGGAATCCCAAAGCCTTCTCGAGGCATATAAATAGTAAAAAGGTGGTTAAACAGGGAATAAGGCCGATTATGGACCTAAAAGAGAATTTACACATGGACGAAGGGGCCAGGGCTGAGGTATTAAATTAATACTTTGCATCCACCTTTACCATAGAGTTATAGAGGTCTACAGCACAGAAAAAGGCCCATTGAGTCTGCGCCAGTCAAACAAGTACCTAACTATTTCCCATTTTCCCACATTAGGCCCATAGCCTTGTATGCCATTGGAGGTAGATGCCACCCAGACCATGTGACAGACGAGGAAACTCTGTCACTAGAAGGGTTCAAAATTGATAACGAGGGAGTGTTGAATAGCCTGTGGGTACTTAAAGTTGACAAGGCACCGGGACCGGACGAGGTGCATCCAAGGATATTGAAGGAAGTGAGAGTAGAGATTGCAGGGGCACTGGCCATAATCTTTCAGTCCTCCCTAGACTCTGGGGAGGTGCCCGAGGACTGGAGAATTGCAAACACTACACCCCTGTTCAAAAAAGGTTGTAAGGATAAAACCAGCAATAGCAGACCAGTCAGTTTCACATCAGTGGTGGGGAAGCTTCTAGAAAATATTATTCGGGATAGAGTTAGTAGTCACTTGGAAAAATATGCGTTGGTAAGGAAGAGCCAGCATGGATTTCTAAAGAGGAAATCGTGTTTAACTAACTTGCTGGAGTTTTTTGAAGGGGTAACAGAAAAGGTTGATGAGGGTAATGCTGTTGATGTGGTGTACATGGACTCTCAAAAGGCATTTGACACAGTGCCACACAACAGACTTGTGAGAAAAGTTATTGCTTACGGAATAAAAGGGACAGTAGCAACATGGATACAAAATTGGCTGAAAAATAGGAAGTAGAGAGTAATGGTCAATGGATATTTTTTGGGCTGGAGGAAGGTTTGTAGTGGAGTTCCCCAGGGGTCAGTATTGGGACCCTTGCTTTTCCTGATATATATTAATGATCTAGGTCTTGGTGTGCAGGGGACAATTTCAAAGTTTGCAGATGATACGAATCTCGGGAGTGTTGTGAACTGCGAGGAGGACGGTGTGGAACTTCAGAAGGACATAGACAAGATGGTGGAGTGGGCAGATAGGTGGCAGATGAAGTTCAATGCAGAGAAGTGAGAGGTGATGCATGTTGGTAGGGAGAACATGGACAGATGATGTAAGATAAGAGGTGAAATTTTGAAGGGAGTGCAGGAGAAGAAAGACTTGGGTGTGTATGTGTATAGATCATTGAAGGTGTCAGGACAGGTGGAGAGAGCAATTAATAAAGCATATAGCATCCTGGGCTTTATTAATAGGGGCTTAGAGCACAAGAGCAGGGAGATTATGCTGAATTTATATAAGACACTCATTAGACCTCAGCTGGAGTATTGTGTGCAGTTCTGGGCTATAGGAAGGATGTGAACACATTGGAGAGAGTGCAGAAGAGGTTTATGAGAATGGTTCCAGGAATGAGAAACTTCAGCTATGAGGATAGTTTGGGAGAGGTTGTGACTGTTCTTCTTGGAGAGGAGAAGGCTAAGAGGAGATTTGATAGAGATGTTCAAAATCATGAGGGGGCTGGACAGAGTAGATAGGGAGAAACTGTTCCCGCTCATATAAGGATCGCGAACGAGAGGGCACAGATTTAAAGTGATTTGCAAAAGAAGCAAATGTGACGTGAGAAAAAACTTTTTCTCACAGTGATTGGTTCGGGTCTGGAATGCACGGCCTGGAAGTGTGGTGGAGGCAGGTTCAATCGAGGCATTCAAGAGGGCATTGGGTGATTATTTGAATAGAAACAATGTGCAGGGCAATGGCACTAGGTCATAATGCTCGTTTGGAGAGCTGGTGCTGACACGATGGGCCGAATGGCCTCCTCCTGTGCTGTTAAAAGAGCTGTGATTGTGGGTTGGGAGTGGGGGGAAGATGGAGCGGGGAGCAGGTGTGTGTGGAGCAGTAACACAGCACGGGGTCAGAGGGGCCACACAGCCTGTTTGTGGGCTGGGAAATTTGGTCTAATTCTATCGAAATGCTGCTCCCTTTTCCAGCTGGCTCTTAAACACCGTCAGGGGAAGAACCACAAAACGAGAATCATTGTGTTCGTCGGAAGCCCTGTGGAGGATAACGAGAAGGACGTGAGTAAACCCAAGAGGTTGTCCCTGTCCCTTCCCCAACCCTGGCCCTCCCGCCCGCCTGTTCGTCACTTCACCGAACCCTCCTCCCCTTCCCAAACTTTTTTTTTTCTCTCTTTAGAAACCTTAAGCCGGAACGTTCCGGAATTGGGCAGGTGCCACTCGTAACTCGCGGCTTTTCCCACCCTCTCCTCACGGCCCCGGGTGTCAAGGGGAAGAAACCCGTGCGGCTTCGGTGAGCTGCTGGTGTATCGCCAGGTACCACCCTCCCCCCCCGCCTCGGAGCCGGAAGGTCCTGGGTTCGCCTTCCCCATTCCAGAGACACTGAGCACAATATCCAGGCAGACGCTCCCTCTCCAGTACTTGAGGGGAGCCTCCACACTGCCAAAGGGGCGTGAGACGTTAAACAGAGACATTAAAAAGTGCCCCCCTCTCGGGGATATAAAAGATCCCGCAGCCGCTAGTTATTTAGTCCTGGGCCCGTCGACCGTGACACCAAAAATGGGTGATCTAATCAGTTGATTGTGTCGCTGTTTGTGGGATCCTGCTGTGCGCAAAACCCCACAACTGTCTGACCTAGACACCAGGATTGCTCGTCAAAATGGCGCAGAGCGCTTTTTGCTTTGGGGCGGCAGGCTGCGATTTGGCAAACAGACTGCTTCTCCCTTCCTCCTTCACCATCTATCTATCTATCTATCCATGGGTTTAATGGGGTTTGTGCGATGCCCCGTACAGTCAAATAGCCAGCTGAGCCCTGTCCAGAATGGCAGCCGCCGAGTGGGCCTCATGGTTGGGCTCCCAGAAGGCAGCCGACACCCGTGGACTAGTTATTGCCGCGAGGTGTTGGGGGGGTTGGTGGGGCAGTCGATCGTGTGGGTGGGGTGGGGGGGGCAATGTGTTACCACTTTGTTGGGGTGGGCACTGCCAGTGCTGTCTGTCATGGCTGGGCGCTCTTTGTTCTCCGTCCCTCACAGCTGGTCAAGCTGGCCAAGAGGCTGAAGAAGGAGAAGGTGAATGTGGATATCGTGAACTTCGGAGAGGAGGTGAGCGACGGCCAGAGGGAGGCGGTAAGGAGAGGGGCGGACTGGGGGGTTGTGGGGGTGGCGAGAGGGTTGATCCAGTGGGAAACCAGCTCTGAGGGTATGTTGACCACGGGTCAGGCGGCCTGTACCAGTCAGCATGAAATGTTCACTGTTCCAGTTGCACCCACTGAGACTCTGCCTCTCTCCCCTTATCGGGGTGGGGAGGGGCGGCCCTCCCTGTGCTGTAGCCAGATCCAAACCAGTCCGGCCCGAGTGGGTTCGGAGGTGGGAGGGAGCTGCTGGAGTTCCCAATCTCCCAACACCTCTCAATAACCAAGCTGCTGCCTCACCGCCCAGGCAGTCAGGGACCCCTCAGACTGGGCACTGAGGGCCGCTGGCACGTGTAGACGTCTGGCCATCAACGTCTCCAGGCCGAGACAAAGCAACAACAGACAAGGGAAGGCCCTTGGTACCTGCGCCCTAGGGAGAGGAGCTGCATCACTCACTCGGGCCTTTGCCCATTGGCTCCCAGTCCTCCAACACCTCCAGTTGTTAAAATTCTCACCCTTGTTTTCAAATCACCTCCGTGGCCTCTACACCCATCCCTCTCTCTGTAACCTCCTCCAGCCCCTACACCCCTCCCTCTCTCTGTAACCTCCTCCAGCCCCTACACCCCTCCCTCTCTCTGTAACCTCCTCCAGCCCCTACACCCCTCCCTCTCTCTGTAACCTCCTCCAGCCCCTACACCCCTCCCTATCTCTGTAACCACCTCCAGTCCCTACACTCCTCCCTATCTCTGTAACCTCCTCCAGCCCCTACACCCCTCCCTATCTCTGTAACCTCCTCCTGCCCCTACACCCCTCCCTATCTCTGTAACCTCCTCCAGCCCCTACACCCCTCCCTATCTCTGTAACCTCCTCCAGCCCCTACACCCCTCCCTCTCTCTGTAACCTCCTCCAGCCCCTACACCCCTCCCTATCTCTGTAACCTCCTCCAGCCCCTACACCCCTCCCTCTCTCTGTAACCTCCTCCAGCCCCTACACCCCTCCCTATCTCTGTAACCTCCTCCAGCCCCTACACCCCTCCCTACCTCTGTAACCTCCTCCGGCCCCGACACCCCTCCCTCTCTCTGTAAACTCCTCCGGCCCCTACACCCCTCCCTATCTCAGTAACCTCCTCCAGCCCCTACACCCTTCCCTATCTCTGTAACCTCCTCCAGCCCCTACACCCCTCCCTATCTCTGTAACCTCCTCCAGCCCCTACACCCCTCCCTCTCTCTGTAACCTCCTCCAACCCCTACACCCCTCCCTATCTCTGTAACCTCCTCCAGCCCCTACACCCCTCCCTATCTCTGTAACCTCCTCCAGCCCCTACACCCCTCTCTATCTCTGTAACCTCCTCCAGCCCCTACACCCCTCCCTATCTCTGTAACCTCCTCCAGCCCCTACACCCCTCCCTATCTCTGTAACCTCCTCCAGCCCCTACAACCCTCCGAGATCTCTGCGCTCCTCCAATTCCAGCCTCTTGCGCCTCCCCCGACTCCCATCGCTCCACCATTGGCGGCCGTGCCTTCAGCTGCCCCGGGGTTGGTGGGGGGGGTGGTCCTGAGCTAAGAATTCCCTCCATAAAGCTGAGCTTTTGGCCTCCAGCCCCTGATATCTCCCTGTGTGGCTGGGTGAGTTTGCCTGTGTACTTTCCTGTGGAGCACCCCGGGCTGGCTCACTTGACAGGAGGTTTAGCCAATCGGGGGGTTATTCTGCTGATCGGTCGCCTCCTATTCTAACTCGGAGTCTTCCCTCTGTCCCTCTTCAGGAAGCAAACACCGAGAAGTTAACAGCTTTCATCAATGCACTGAATGGGAAGGATGGGACGGGTTCCCACCTGGTGACAGTGCCCCCAGGCCCGAGCCTGGCCGACGCTCTCATCAGCTCCCCCATCCTGGCCGGGGAAGGGGGCACCATGCTGGGGCTCGGAGCCAGCGACTTTGAGTTTGGAGTGGACCCCAGCGCAGATCCCGAGTTGGCCCTGGTAAGGAGCAGGCCTGGTTTTATTTTCTATTGGAGAGGCGGCTGTGAGTGTGTGTGTGTGTGTGACGCATCGTCTGTGCTCGCTCGCTCGCGCTCTCGCCATGCAGACAAAGCAGCCCTGACGGCCGCGCTGAAGATGTGCAGCAGGGAGGTGTGCGCAGCTCCACCGGGTCAACTTGAGCGTTGCTGCAGAGGCCGAGGGTGTGAACGATGCTACAGAAATGCATTGAGCCACAGGGGGACTACGCATTGTAGTCACCCACTCCCCGTTCTGAGGGAGTGCCGCACTGTCGGAGGGTCAGTACTGAGGGGGCATCGCACTGTCGGAGGGTCAGTACTGAGGGAGCGCCGCACTGTCGGAGGGTCAGTACTGAGGGAGCGCCGCACTGTCGGAGGGTCAGTACTGAGGGAGTGCCGCACTGTCGGAGGGTCAGTACTGAGGGAGCGCCGCACTGTGGGAGGGTCAGTACTGAGGGAGTGCCGCACTGTCGGAGGGTCAGTACTGAGGGAGCGCCGCACTGTCGGAGGGTCAGTACTGAGGGAGCGCCGCACTGTCGGAGGGTCAGTACTGAGGGAGTGCCGCACTGTCGGAGGGTCAGTACTGAGGGAGCGCCGCACTGTCGGAGGGTCAGTACTGAGGGAGCGCCGCACTGTCGGAGGGTCAGTACTGAGGGAGCGCTGCACTGTCGGAGGGGGTGCTGTCTCTGGAATCTTGCTCTGCTCGGGTTGGTTGAAGAAATGGAGCGTTTTGGGGACAGGACGCGGTGTGATTTAGTCCCTCACTCTCTTGGACTCTCCACAGGCTCTCCGTGTGTCGATGGAGGAACAGCGGCAGCGGCAGGAAGAGGAGGCGAGGCGAGCAGCAGCCGCCTCGGCCGTGGAGGCGGGGATAGTGACTCCGACAAGTGACGGTGTGTCTTTGAGCTGCCCCTGGGGGGGCTCCTCGGTGTAACACTGGGGTTCGGGCAGAGGCCCCGTTTCTGTCCGTCGTTTCCCACCAGCCCCCTCCCTGAGCCACCCACTCCCCCTTTGCAAGCTGAGCAGCAGCTCCTGAATGTGCCTCCCGCTTGGCCAACCCTATATGGACGGAGTGCGTCTGTGAGCTACTGAACCATGAGAGGCAGCACAGCTCTTCGCCCTCCTGCCCCTACCCGCTCACTTGCGGTAACAGTACCCGTTCCAAAATCCCTATTCAACTTGTTCCCTAAATCAGTGCCACCACCTTCCTCAGAGGGAGCCTGTTCCAGAGACCTGACCCGAGCACAGTGTCACGATGCAGACCTCTGCTCTCCTGGGTTGGAGTTTAGGCCTCTCCACCTAGGGCAGTGGGGCACTTGGATGAGGGGACTCAAAGGGCCTGTGTCCTCATGTGTTCTCTCTCTTTCTCTCTCTTTCTCTCTCTTTCTCTCTCTTTCCCTCTCTTTCCCTCTCTTTCCCTCTCTTTCCCTCTCTTTCCCTCTCTTTCCCTCTTTTTCCCTCTTTTTCCCTCTCTTTCCCTCTCTTTCCCTCTCTTTCCCTCTCTTTCCCTCTCTTTCCCTCTCTTTCCCCCTCTTTCCCCCTCTTTCCCCCTCTTTCCCCCTCTTTCCCCCTCTTTCCCCCTCTTTCCCTCTCTTTCCCTCTCTTTCCCTCTCTTTCCCTCTCTTTCCCTCTCTTTCCCTCTCTTTCCCTCTCTTTCCCTCTCTTTCCCTCTCTTTCCCTCTCTTTCCCTCTCTTTCCCTCTCTTTCCCTCTCTTTCCCTCTCTTTCCCTCTCTTTCCCTCTCTTTCCCTCTCTTTCCCTCTCTTTCCCTCTCTTTCCCTCTCTTTCCCTCTCTTTCCCTCTCTTTCCCTCTCTTTCCCTCTCTTTCCCTCTCTTTCCCTCTCTTTCCCTCTCTTTCCCTCTCTTTCACTCTCTTTCACTCTCTTTCTCACTCTCTTTCTCACTCTCTTTCCCTCTCTCTCACTCTCTTTCCCTCTCTCTCACTCTCTTTCCCTCTCTTTCCCTCTCTCTCAACCTCTTTCCCTCTCTCTCACTCTCTTTCCCTCTCTTTCCCTCTCTCTCACTCTCTGTCTCTCTCCCTCTCTTTCTCTCTCACTCTCTGTCTCTGTCTCTCGCGCCCTCTCGCTCGCACACCCCACCCCAGCGCGGCCTCGCGCCATTTTTCTTCCTTCCTGCTGGTGAAAAGAAACTGGAATTTGTTTCCCCCTCCCTCAGATCCGGATGATGCCCTGTTGAAGATGTCTATAAGCCAGCAGGAGACCGCAGGAACTGGCCTGCCTGATTTCAGCACCATGTCTGAGGACGAGCAGATTGCCTATGCCATGCAGATGTCTCTTCAGCCACCAGGTACTGCCCAGCGTGCGCTTTGTGGAGAGCGGCCGCCAGCACTGAGGGCGTTGCTGCCTGTTTTAACCCTGCTCCCTTCTGTCTTTGTTTATTTAGAATTTGGGAGCCCCGAGGATTTATCCAACATGGAAACCGGTACAGCCATGGACACATCTGAGGCTTCAGGAAAGGTAGGACATGGTGTCCACCCCCTCTCTCCTCGCTGGGCAGAGTCTGCCTCACAACCGCACATAATTTGGCCGATAATTTTGTCCTCCCCGCTCTCCCCCTCCCACCCATTTTTCCTCCTCTCTCAAGGTTTTCGTTCTCTTAATTCTCCCACTTAATTATTCCGCCTCGCGTTCGTTCTCCCCACCCATCCACCTCTCCGTTCTCCCTATTTCCCCCCCCCCGGCTTTGTGTTCATGCTCAGGAATCGGGTCTCGCTCCCTCGAACGGCCCGTGAGTTGAACCCCTTTCTCTTTGCCCACCGCACCGGCAGGAGGAAGACAACTACGATGTGATGGAGGACCCCGAGTTCCTGCAGAGCGTGCTGGAGAACCTGCCGGGGGTGGACCCCAACAACGAGGCCATTCGCAATGCGATGGGGTCCCTGCAGTCACAGACCTCGAAGGAGAACAAGAAGGACAAGGAGCAGAAGAAATAAAGCTGCTGCTGCGCGGGCCGATGTTTTCGAGGATGTTTGTTCCGGCGGCGAATCACGTGTCGCTGGGTCCGGCGAGGAGCTGGTCAAACAAACATGCGGTTTACATCACTTCCTTCAGCCGTGGTTAATGGCTGCAAACTGTCGTACTGCTTGTGGATATCTTTTTATTTCTTAACCCCCCCCCTCCCCGATAACACAGCGTGTAATTTTCTGCTTCCGAAACGGGATGTTAATAAAATTCACAAGAGTTCAGTAGAATTTCTCCTTTTTACTTGGCCCTGTGTGGGGGCACCAATACTGTCAGAGCAGACGCAGCTGAGAAAGCTGTGGACTGGCGCACAGGCCGGTTGTAGCTGCTGATCTCGGTTAGGCCCACCGGGGGGAGGTATAGAGCCTGAGGGCAGCGTTTCCCTGCTGGAGGGTCAGCGGTTGGGGGGGGTGTAGATTGCTGCCCTGGTGTCGGATGCTGGTAAGCTTCCGTTGACCGAGGGCTTGGGAGGTGGAGAGGTCAGTGGGGCCGCGCTCTCCCCTCCTGGGCCAGCAGCACGTGACTCCGAGAGCCGTTCCAGAGACTTGAGCGTGTCTGAACTGACACTCCCAATGCAGGGCTGAGGGAGCGCCGCGCTGTCGGAGGGTCAGCGCTGAGGGAGCGCCGCGCTGTCGGAGGGTCAGTGCTGAGGGAGCATCGTGCTGTCAGAGGGTCAGTACTGAGGGAGTGCCGCACTGTCGGAGGGTCAGTACTGAGGGAGCGCCGCACCGTCGGAGGGCCAGTACTGAGAGCGCCGCACTGTCGGAGGGTCAGTACTGAGGGAGCGCCGCACTATCGGAAATGCTGCCTATCAGATATTAAACTGATGCCCCACCTGTCCCATCAGGTGGATGTAAAAGATCCCATGGCCGCTATTGGAAGAAGAGCGGGGGGGAAAAGCGGTGGGGTTGGGGATGGGGGGAGTTCTCCCCTGGGCCCAATATTTATCCCTCCGCCAACATCACTAAAAACAGATGATCTGGGTCATTATCACGTTACTGTTTGTGGGAGCTTGCTGTGTGCAAATTGGTTGCCACGTTTCCTACGTTACAACAGTGACTACACTTGCTCCATTGGCTGTGAAGCCCTTTGGGATGCCCTGAGGTGGTGAAAAGTACTAGAGAAATAGAGCTCTTTAGGAGGGAGTGCATTTGGTATCCCTTCTGGCCTTTCGCTGGTGCGGGGAGGATGTTTTGGGGAAGGGGGAGGTGGGTGAAAGGTTTTGGACATTTGCGAGGCCCCCCAAGGTCAAATAGCCTGCCACTGCAGCCTAGGTTTGCACTTGAGAAGCCCACCAGAGGGCATAAGTGGAACAGGCACTTCAGGAGAGGACATAGTGGGGAGATGAAGTGGGAAGCGCCAGCCACCTTGAGTTACTTAGATGTTCCTCAACCTACGAGGCAGATTTGTCCCAACACAGGCCACAGACCAGGGCAGCTCCCGCAGAAACAGCCGGTGAGTGCAACATCCGGGGCACCCGCTTACAGGCTTCACTTCAGGTCTAAAAGTAGGACTTTGCATTCATACAGTGTGTCCCCCGGCAGTCCACTAGACTGCTGGGATGAGGGAGAGATGGAGGAAAATGGGCTTCTGTTCTCTGGAGTTCAGAAGATGGAGGGGTGACCTGATTGAAATGTTAGCGGGCTTGACAGGGCAGGTGCTGAGAGGCTGCTTCCTCCCTCCACCCCCACCCCCCCCCCCCCCCGTGCAGATTGGGGACTCTCGAACCAGGGGGGGTCAAAATGAGGGGGTTGACCATTTTGGACACACTCATGACCAAGATGGGTGGACTGCACCGACTGTCTCTCGGTCACTATTCCACGGGTCACAACATCTATTTAAATGATTTTTCCAGCTAGCTGTACGGCCGCGTGTGTACTTTACGAATCTCAGAGTGACCACTCGGTGCCCAAATTTCTTCAATAAGCAACAAAATTATCAGTTTATTATAAAAGCAGACTTGTCAAGTGGAAAGGCAATGAACATACAGTATGAAACATGGAAGTATAATAATTACTCTTTCTAAATACCCTCACGCGCGCGCGCGCACCAAAAAAGTAATAGAATAGAGGAATTCTGCCAAAAAGTTAAACGCCGTTCAAGGGAAATGGATAGATGGCGGGAATCCTACAAATGGCGCCCGGGCTATAGGGTTGGTCTCTCTGCGCTGGCCTGGGAACCAGTCGATGACCCTCGCGCTCGAAGAAAATTTGCAGACACTCAATTTCAGAACATGGAGCAACCGAGGAGCAGTTTTAATTCACTTGCGGCTTTGGACTGGCCTGGACTGTAAAGAGCTGTGATCTTCCTCGCTCGAGCAGCTGATCCTTACTTCTCCATCTCACCCCACCCAAAAAAACCAAAACTAGCTTTTTCCAGACCTGTTTTTTTGTTTCAAAGCCATAAACCACCAGGTGGCCCATTTGTAAACCTGTCCACTTGGGGTCGAGAGGTTCCCAGTTTCTTTAAAGCTGCTCAATTACCTTTTCTTGTAAAACGCTGTCTTTTCCGGGAACAGCAACCACCAGAGTCCTTGCATTGACCCTTTAGGAGACAGGAAAAAAAGACACAAACCCTTCCGGAATGTTCTTAGTCCTCGAAGATGAGCCATTTTCCGTGATTAAGAGGGTTGTGACGAACGAGATGAGGAGAAATTTCTTCACTTGGAGGGTGGTGAATCTTCGGCCTTCTCTACCCTCCAGCCGGAGAAGGGCTGTGGAAGTTTAGTGGTCGAGAAGATTCAAGACTGAGGGATCGATAGATTTGTGAACACTCGGGGAGATATTTCGTAACTCTTGGCAAAGATATGTTCCATTGAGAAAGAACGACCCTATGAGAAGGGTGCACAATCTTTGGCTAACCAAGGATGATGTTAAATTGAAAGTAAAGATGTACAATACAGCAAAGATTAGCGGTAGGCCAGAAAATTTTAGAAACCAGCAAAGGGAGATTAAAAGAATAATAAAGAGGGAGAAATTGGAGTATGAGAGAAAACTAGTAAGAAATAGTAAAAACAGGCAGTAAACGCTCCTACAAGTATATAAAGGAAGAGAGTAGCTAAAGTGGGAGTTGCACCAAGAGGATGAGATCGGAGAACTAATAACAGGAAAGAAGGAAGACTTTGAACTAGTATTTTGCATCTGTCTACACAGTAGAAGACACAAAAATCATCCCAAGAATAGCAGAAAGTCAAGAGGCAAAAGGGAGGGAGGAACTTAGAACAATCATGAAAAAGTAGTAGGGAAACTAATGGGACTAAAGGCTGACAAGTCTCCCTGGACCTGATGGCCTGCACCCTAGAGTCTTAAAAGAAGTGGTTGCAGCGATAGTGGATGCATTGGTTGTAATTTTTCCAAAATTCCCTAGATTCTGGAAAGGTTCCAGCGGATTGGAAAACCACAAATCTAATACCTCTACTCAAGAAAGGAGGGAGACAGAAAGCAGGGAACCACAGGCCAGTTAGTCTAACATCTGTCATTAGGAAAATGCTCGAACCCATTATTAAAAAGGTGGTAGCAGGACATTTAGAAAATCATCAGGCAGGGTCAACATGGTTTTGTGAAAGGGAAATCATGTTTGACAAATTTATTAAGAGTTCTTTGAGGATGTAACAAGCAGGGTGGACAAAGAGGAACAAGTAGATTTGGATAAAGGGTACATAAAGGGGAACCAGTAGATGTGGTGTATTTGGGTTTCCAAAAGGTATTTGGTGAGGTGCCACATAAAAGGCTACTGCACAAGATAAGAGCTCATGGTGTTGGGGATGATATATTATCTTGGATAGAGGATTGGCTAACTAACGGGAAATAAAAAAGTGGGCATAAATGGGTCATTCCCAGGTTGGCAAAGTGTAACTGTGCCGCAAGGGATCAGTGCTGGGGCCTCAACTATTTACGAGCTACGTCAATGACTTGGATGAGGGGATCAACACCATTTTAACCAAATTTGTTGATGATACGAAAAATAGGTAGGAAAGAAAGTTGTGAGGAGGATACAAAGAGTCAGCAAAGGGATATAGAAAGGTTAAGTGAGTGGGGGCAAAAATTTGGTAGATGGAGTATAATGTGGGAAAATGTGAGGTTGTTCGCTTTGGCAGGAAGAATAGAAATGCAGAATATTATTTAAATGGAGAGAGACTGCAGTATGCTGGGATACAGAGGGATCTGGTGTCCTTGTATATGAACCATGAAAGTTAGCGTGCAGGTACAGCAAGTAATTGAGGTGTCAGCTGTGGCTTAGTTCATAGCACCCTCGCCTTTGAATCAGAGGGTTGTGGGTTCATGTCCCACTCCCGGAAACCAAGAACTGTGAATGTACTCGAAAGAGTTACATGCGATCTGTTGATAACTCGAAAGAGTTACAGCAAGTAATTAGGATAAAAGTAGGGAAATCTTACTACAACTGTACAAGGAATTGATGAGCCCACACCTAGAGTGCCGTGTACAGTTTCGGTCTCCTTACTTAAAGAGGGATACACTTGCATTTGAAGCGGCTCGGAGAAGGTTCACTCGACTGATTCCTGGGATGAAGGGGGTTTTAAGTTATGAGGAAAGGTTGAGCAGGTTGGGGCCTGTACCCATTGGAGTTTAGAAGAATGAGAGGTGATTTTATTGAAACATATAAGATTCTGAGGGGACTTGATACTGAGAGGATGTTTCCCCTCGTGGGGGAATCTAGAACGAGTGGGGCACAGTTTAATAATAGGCCGCCTCCCATTTGAGAATAAGGGGTCTCCCATTTCAGACAGACATGAAGAGGAATTTCTTCTCTCAGAGGGTCATTAGTCTGTGGAACTCTCCTCCCCAGCGAGCAATGGAGGCTGGGTTAATGAATATATTCAAGGCTGAGTTAGACAGATTTTTGACCGACAAGGGGGTCGAGGGTTATTGAGGGGGGGGGGGGGCAGGCAGGAAAGTGGAGTTAAGACCACAATCTGAGCAGCCATGATCTTATTGACTGGCGGAGCAGGCTGGAAGGGCCGAATGGCCTCCTCCTGCATCCTTTCAAGGCCTCAATGAAGTACTTGTTTTGAAGAGCCCTGTGGAGAAATGTAGCAGCCAGTTTGCGCACAGAAAGCTCCCACAAGTGATTTTGAGATGGGCAGATGGTGTGTTTTTCGTGCATTGTAGCACTTTGAGCAGTACTTCATTGGGATATCATGAGGGGCGCTATAGAAATTCAAGTTCTTCGCTCTCACCGGGAAACCACAACTCCGTCTGCAGAGGAAAGGGGAAATGGGCGGGGAGTCCAAATATTTTCTGAGCCAGGATTGCACTTTGTGCCAATTCCTTCAGGGAGCCTGGTGGTTATTTGTGCAGCACAGAGGGGGTGGCACCCATCAAATAAAGGGGCCTCTTGTGTGGGACGGGAGGGATTGATCTGAGCCCTGCAGATCACTGGCTCCACTGTAAACCTGCAGAGTTACACTGCAGGGACCTGGGATCTGGCACATGGGACCTGAGATCTGGCACATGGACCAGGTACCTGGGGCCTGGGATCTGGCACATGGGATCTGGCATCTGGGATCTGGGACCTGGGATCTTGCATCTGGGACCTGGAAACTGGCATCTGGGATCTGAGATCTGGCTGGCTCAAAGTAACAGACTCCTGGACCCGCCCCCTCTGCAGGAGGAGGGTGGGAGGAGCGTGGTGACGCAGTCGCGCCTCACGCAGGGGCAGGGGGCGGGGTCAGGCAGCGCCTGCGCAGTGCGGCCGGAATGTAGCAGTGTGTATTGGCCATGTATCGGTTTGTGGAGGAGTAGCAGCTGAGCTGGGACATGGAGCCCTTCCTCAGGGGCTGCAGAGCGGCTCTGAAGGTGAGTGAGGCTGGGCTGGGCTGCAGAGTGTGACCCTGCCTCGGGGGGAGGGGGGGGGTAGTTTGTCCCATCTTTACCCCCAAACACCCCCAACCCTCCTGGCACCTGAGACTGGAACACCCCCCCCCCCCCCCCCACTCCTGTATGACCCCCACACTCCCCCCCCCACCACCCACACACCACACTCCCCCCCCCCCCACACACACCCCCACACTCCCCCCCCCCCCCCCCCTCCTGTATGACCCCCACACTCCCCCCCCCACCACCCACACACCACACTCCCCCCCCCCCCACACACACCCCCCCACCACACACCCCCCTCCACCACACACCCCCCCCACCACACAACCCCCCCACCACACAACCCCCCCACCACACAACCCCCCCACACACCCCCACCCGACCCCACCCACACACCCCCCCCACACCCCCCCATCCTGTATGACCCCCCCACACCCCGCCTCCTGTATGACCCCCCCACGCCCCCCCTCCTGTATGACCCCTCCTCCTGTATGACCCCCCCACACCCCCCCTCCTGTATGACTCCCCCACGCCCCCCCTTCTGTATGACCCCTCCTCCTGTATGACCCCCCCACACCCCCCCTCCTGTATGACCCCCCCACACCCCCCCTCCTGTATGACTCCCCCACGCCCCCCCTTCTGTATGGCCCCTCCTGTATGACCCCTCCTCCTGTATGACTCCCCTTCCTGTATGACTCCCCCACGCCCCCCCTCCTGTATGGCCCCTCCTGTATGGCCCCTCCTGTATGACCCCTCCACGCCCCCCCCCTCCTGTATGGACCCCCCCCCCCCCCCCTCCAGCCTCTACGCCCCTCCGAGATCTCTGCGATCCCCCAATTCGGGCATGTTGCGCATCCCCCGATTCCCATCGCTCCACCATTGGCGGCCGTGCCTTCAGCTGCCTGGGGGCCCCGAGCTCTGGAATTCCCTCCCTAAACCTCTGCAGCTCCCTCTCCCCACTCCTCAAAAATCTTTTGACCCAGTTTTTGATTACCTGCATCTAATATCTCTTTGTGTGGGGCGCGGTGTTGAATTTGGTTTGCTTAACATGCTTGTAGAAGCATCCTGCAATGTTTTACCGTCTTACAATAATGATATAATTTGTAAATTATTGTCGAGCACTGTCGCCTGACAGTGGAACAAGCTCCAAGGCCACATATCTGATTATAAAGTGGCACTACCATAAAATGCAGCTCGTGTTATCCTGTGAATCACAGTAACTTGGGTGAGGCACCTTATGATGATACTTCATCGCCCTGTATATTTTTCCCCTCAAGTATTTATCCGATTCCCCCTTTTGAAAGTTCCTATTGAATCTGCTTCCACCGCCCTTTCAGGCAGCGCCTTCCAGATCACAACAACTCGCTGTGTCAAAAAAAAAATTCTCCTCCTCTCCCCCTCTGGTTCTTTTCCCGATTCTCTTCAATCTGTGTCTCCCTCTGGTTACCGACCCTCCTGCCCAGTGGAAACAGTTTCTCCTCATTTACTCTGTCCAAACCCCTTCCTGATTTTGAACGCCTCAATTCAATCTCCCCCTTAACCTTCTCCGCTCTAAGGTGAATGATGTCCGCTCCTGTGTTCCCTCCAACCCATTGAAGTTATTTAACCCTGGGGGATTTAGCAGCGTGTTGTGCATTGTGTGTCAGAGGCTGTTTGTAACACGGTGGTAGCAATAAGATGAGGCAGGGGTGACAGGGAGTAACTCAGACCCCGAGGGGGAAAGTGTTATACCGTATGCAGAATCGTTATTGTATTGCTAGCTGGCCTCCTGTGATGTCGCTCAACATGAGATGTAGGACACATCATTGCCCCTTCTAATGAAGGTTGAAGCACACTAAAGGCTTGTACAAGTGTTTGTTCTTTCATGGGATGTGGGCGTCGCTGGGCAAGGCCAGCATTTGTTGCCCCTCCCTAATTGCCCTTTGAACTGAGTGGCCTCGCTCGGCCATTTCAGGGGGGCAGTTAAGAGTCAACCACATGGTTGTGGGTCTGGAGTCACATGTAGGCCAGACTGGGTAAGGACGGCAGATTTCCTTCCCTAAAGGGACATTAGTGAACCAGATGGGCTTTTACAACAATCCATGATGGTTGCCATGGACACCATTACTGAGACTGGCTTTCAATTCCAGATTTTATTAATTGAATTTAAATTCCACCAGCTACCGTGGTGGGATTTGAACCCATGTCCCCCAGAGCATTAGCCTGGGCCTCTGGCCTACCAGTCCAGTGACATCACCATTACCCCACTGTGTCCACCAAAGGGAGGTGAGTACAGACTCTCAGCTTGTTGAGGTACTTGGTATTAATGCACACTTGAAATTTCTTTATTCATTCAGGGGTTATGAGCATCGCTGGCTAGGCGAGCATTCATTGCCCATCCCTAATTGCCCCTTGAGAAGGTGGTGGATGGGCTGTCAATCAAGCGGGGCTGCTTTATCCTGGATGGTGTTGAGCTGCTTGTGTTGTGGGAGCTGCACTCATCCAGGCAAGTGGGGAGTATTCCATCACACTCCTGACTTGTGCCTTGTCGATGGTGGACAGGCTTTGGGGAGTCAGGAGGTGAGTTACTCTCCGCAGGATTCCCAGCCTCTGACCTGCTCTTGTAGCCACAGTATTTATATGGCTGGTCCAGTTCAGTTTCTGGTCAATGGTAACCCCCCCCAGGATATTGATAGTGGGGGATTCAGCGATGGTAATGCCATTGAATGTCAAGGGGGCAATGGTTAGATTCTCTATTGTTGAAGATGACCATTGCCTGGCACTTGTGTGGCGCGAATGTTACTTGCCACTTGTCAGCCCAAGCCTGGATATTGTCCAGGTCTTGCTGCATTTGGACATGAACTGCTTCAGTATCTGAGGAGTCACAAATGGTGCTGAACATTGTGCAATCATCAGCGAACATCCCCACTTTTGACCTTATGATGGAAGGAAGGTCAGTGATGAAGCAGCTGAAGATGGTTGGGCCGAGGACACTACGCTGAGGAACTCCTGCAGTGACGTCCTGGAGTTGAGATGACTGACTTGTAACAGCTACAACCATCTTTGTGCTCGGTATGACTCAAACCAGTGGAGAGTTTTCCCCCTGATTCCCATTGACTCCAGTTTTGCAGGGGCTCCTTGATGCCAACACTCAGTCAAATGCGGCCTTGATGTCAAGGGCAGTCACCTCGGGAGTTCAGCACCTTTGTCTATGTTTGAACCAAGGCTATAATGAGGTCAGGAGCTGAGTGGCCCTGGCGGAACCCAAACTGGGCATCAGTGAGCAGGTTATTGCAGAGTAAGTGCCACTTGATAGCATGGTTGATGACCCCTCCATCACTTTATTGATGATGGAGAGTAGACTGATCATAGAATCGCAGAATTTTAACAGCACAGAAAGAGGTCATTCGGCCCATCATGTCTTCACCAGCTCTCCACATGAGCATTATCAGCTAGTGTCATTGTCCTGTCCTTTCCCCGTACCACTGCACGTTGTTTCTATTCAAATAATCATCTAACGTCCTTGAATGCCTTGATTGAACCTGCCTCCAGAGCTCAGGGCCCCCCAGGCAGCTGAAGGCACGGCTGCCAATGGTGGAGCGATGGGAATCGGGGGATGCGCGAGAGGCTGAAATTGGAGGAGCGCAGAGATCTCGGAGGGGTCTAGGGGCTAGAGGAGGTTACAGAGATAGGGAGGGGTGTAGGGGGCTGGAGGAGGTTACAGAGATAGGGAGGGGTGTAAGGGCTGGAGGAGGTGACAGAGATAGGGAGAGGTGTAGGGACTGGAGGAGGTTACAGAGATAGGGAGGGGTGTAGGGGCTGGAGGAGGTGACAGAGTTAGGGAGAGGTGTAGGGGCTGGAGGAGGTTACAGAGATAGGGAGGGGTGTAGGGGCTGGAGGAGGTTACAGAGATAGGGAGGGGTGTAGGGGCTGGAGGGGGTTACAGAGATAGGGAGGGGTGTAGGGGCTGGAGGAGGTTACAGAGAAAGGGAGGGGTGTAGGGGCTGGAGGAGGTTACAGAGATAGGGTGTAGGGGCTGGAGGAGGTTACAGAGATAGGGAGGGGTGTCGGGGCTGGAGGAGGTTACAGAGATAGGGAGGGGTGTCGGGGCTGGAGGAGGTTACAGAGATAGGGAGGGGTGTCGGGGCTGGAGGAGGTTACAGAGATAGGGAGGGGTGTCGGGGCTGGAGGAGGTTACAGAGATAGGGAGGGGTGTAGGGGCTGGAGGGGGTTACGGAGATAGGGAGGGGTGTAGGGGCTGGGGGAGGTTACAGAGATAGGGAGGGGTGTAGGGGCTGGAGGAGGTTACAGAGATAGGGAGGGGTGTAGGGGCTGGAGGTGGTTACAGAGATAGGGAGGGGTGTAGGGGCTGGAGGAGGTTACAGAGATAGGGAGGGGTGTAGGGGCTGGAGGTGGTTACAGAGATAGGGAGGGGTGTAGGGGCTGGAGGTGGTTACAGAGATAGGGAGGGGTGTAGGGGCTGGAGGGGGTTACGGAGATAGGGAGGGGTGTAGGGGCTGGAGGGGGTTACGGAGATAGGGAGGGGTGTAGGGGCTGGAGGTGGTTACAGAGAACAACGCTGTTTAAAAAAAAATGAGTAACCGCCTCCTTAAGCGGGACATGTTTGTGGGGAATTTGCTGTCAGATTGGTCACCCCCTGATAAAGCACTTCAGTGAATATCTTGTGTGAAGTGATGTGATGAGAGGTCACCATGTCGGTTCACTGGCGCAAGGTCACGTGGATCACCTCCTGACTGACCCATTAATGCGATGTTTTGGCTGGATGGCTCCCAGTCTGCCAGCTACTTAGCAGAGAGAGAGAAGGTCACAGATGCTAGTCCCATCTGGAAGGTTCTGCTTGTTTACTTGGTCAGGAAGAGGGAATTCCTCCTTTGCTTGGAGGCCGGTCACAGTGCGAAATGTTTTCTTTTTTTGCCCAGCCCTGAAGAGCCAGCTTGCATTTGTGTGGCGCCTGTCACTGCCCCAGTGCGCTCCGCAGCCAGCGAGGTACCTTTATGAAGCGCACTGTCACTGTACGCAGGAAACGAGGCAGCCAATTTGCGCACAGCAAGCTCCCACAGACAGCACTCCTTTTTATATTCTTTTCGCCGCATGTGTGGGCGCCGCTGGCAAGGCCAGCGTTTGTTGCCCATCCCTAACTGCCCGGCCGAGGGCAGTTAAGAGTTGGCGACATGGGCTGTGGGTCTGGAGTCACATGTAGGCCAGACCGGGTAAGGACGGCAGATTTCCTTCCCTAAAGAGGCACGAGTGAACCAGATGGGGTTTTTAACGACAATCCAAGATGGTTGCCACGATCACCATCGCTGAGACTCGTTTTTCAATTCCAGATTTTATTCATTGAATTTAAATTCCACCAGCTGCCCGGGGTGGAGGGGGGGAGGATTTGAGCCCGTGTCCCCCCCAGAGCATTAGCCTGGCCCCCTGGGTTACTAGCCCAGTGACATTACCACTACGCCACCACCTCCCCAAGCTCATAATCTGTTTGTGATGATTAACAGTTGTGAGGTAAGTATTAACCGAAGAGTTGAGTTGCCGCTGGAACAATCCGTCCCTTGCACTCCTTACGAAGGGTCAGAAAGACAGTGAAGTCAGCGTGTTTGGAACGCCCGACCGAATAAGTGACACATTTAAATAATGAATTTGAGCCAAAGTGACACCCGCCAGGCCTCGCTGGGGTGGGGGGACCTCTTCCTGTGGTTCGAGTGATGCTTTCACTGAAGCAGAGGCCCCGTGGGGCAGATGGTTTTAAATCCTAGCTTCCCTCGTTTTAATCCCTCGTTTTAATTTTAACTTTCTGTTTCTGGACAGTTTGTGGGTTAAGAGAGCTGTATATTCCCCCCCCCCGCCCCCCGAGCAGAATGCTGACGATATCATTCGAGGGTGTGGGCCAACCTCGTGATGTGGGGGTTGTGGAATTTGTACTGTTGTGACTGTCCAGATCGCGCGAGCTGTCACTCTGCACTTTGTGGTTTAATCCAGGGTGACTCAGCTCTCCCCCCACCCCACCCCCCCACCCCCACCCTAGCCTGACTTCTGCAAACTAGTTCCTCTGATGGAACCCTGGCTGCTTTCCACTTAAACTAGACGCAGGGGAGGATGTTTCGCCCCTGGCTGGTGGCGAAGCTTTGCAATTCTCTAACCACCCCCACCCCCCACCCCTTTTAGGGGAGGGAAATCTGCCGTCCTTACCCAGGTCTGGCCTACACATTGACTCCAGACCCCACAGCCATGTGGCTGGCTCTTAAAATGCCCCTCGGAACAAGGGCATTTGGGGATGGGCAATAAATGTGGGCCTAACCGGATTGCAAGAACGCTTTTAATTGTGGGCGATGAGGGTGAATGAAAATAAAGTGCTTTAAAACACTCAGCCGGCCCGGAGAGAGAAACAGAGTTAACGTTTCGAGTCGGATATGGTTCTGCAGAACAATATAAGGTTTTATAGTGGGGGCGGGGGAGGAAGAGCAAATGGGAAAGGTCTGGGGTAGTGAGATTAAGTGACAAAAAGGTGGCACAGGAGAAAAGGCAAAGGGAGTGGTAATGGTTAGAGTAAAGAAACAAAGCGTTGGACCGGAGTTGGTATCAATGGCAGAATAATGAAGAGCTCTGTCCAAAATTTAAAAAAAACAAGATTAGGACCGGCACTTGGCAAAAATAAAACTAAATCAAAATGGAGGACCGAGCTCGGGGTCTGAAGCTGTCGGACTCGACGTTCAGTCCAGAAGGCTGTAAGGTGCCCAATCGGAAGATGAGGTGCTGTTCCTCCAGTTTGCGTTGGGCTTCACTGGAACAATGCAGCAAGCCAAGGATAGGGATGTTAGTGTGAGAGCATGGGTGGTGAATTGAGATAGCCAGTGACGGGGAGGTCTGGGTCATGCTTGCGGACTGACCGAAGGTGTTCCGCCAAGTGGTCACCCGGTCCGTGTTGAGTTTCCCCAAAGTAGAGGAGACCGCATTGGGAGCAGGGAATGCGGTCGACTGCATTGAAAGATGTGCAAGTGAATCGCTGCTTTACCTGGAAGGAGTGTTTGGGGCCTTGGACGGTGAGGAGGGAGGAGGTAAACAGGGCAGGTGTTACACCTCAGTACTGAGGGAGTGCCGCACTGTCGGAGGGTCAGTACTGAGGGAGCGCCGCACTGTCGGAGGGTCAGTACTGAGGGAGTGCCACACTGTCGGAGGGTCGGTACTGAGGGAGCGCCGCACTGTCGGAGGGTCGGTACTGAGGGAGCGCCGCACTGTCGGAGGGCCGGTACTGAGGGAGTGCCGCACTGTCGGAGGGTCGGTACTGAGGGAGCACCGCACTGTCGGAGGGTCGGTACTGAGGGAGCGCCGCACTGTCGGAGGGCCGGTACTGAGGGAGTGCCGCACTGTCGGAGGGTCGGTACTGAGGGAGTGCCGCACTGTCGGAGGGTCAGTACTGAGGGAGCGCGGCCCTGTCGGAGGGTCAGTACTGAGGGAGCGCCGCACTGTCGGAGGGTCAGTACTGAGGGGGCGCCGCGCTGTCGGAGGGTCAGTACTGAGGGAGCGCCGCACTGTCGGAGGGTCAGTACTGAGGGAGCGCCGCACTGTCGGAGGGTCAGTACTGAGGGGGCGCCGCGCTGTCGGAGGGTCAGTACTGAGGGAGCGCCGCACTGTCAGAGGGTCAGTTCTGAGGGAGCGCCGCACTGTCGGAGGTACCATGTTTCAGACGAGACATTAAACCCAGGCGCTGTCTGCCCCTTCCACCTTTGGTTGGATGTAAAAGCTTTCATGGCCACTTTTTCGAAGATCAGTGAGTTGTAACCACTACTCATCCCTCAACCAACATCACTTTTTTTGAAAAAAAAGGTGCGGATTATCTGGTCGCTATCAAATCGTAGCTTGTGGGAGCTTGCTGTGCGCAAATTGGCTGTCCCCGTTTCCTGCCTTGGAACCGTGACCGTGCTTACATACAAACCTGTGAATTGGGAGCAGGAGTAGGCCATTCGGCCCCTTGAGCCTGTGCCGCCCTTCAATAAGGTGACGGCTGATCTGATTATGACCTCAAATCCACATTCCCGCCTTTACTCCTTTGCCTCCCTTGATAGATTCATGACTTAACTACCTCAGCCTTAAAAAAAATATATATTCAATGACCCAGTCTCCTCTGCTCTCCGGGGAAGAGAGAGAGAGAGAGAGAGAGAGTCCCGACGATTCCCAATGCTCGGAGGGAAGGAATATCTCCTCGTCTCCGTCTTCAATGGAAGAAACCCTTATTTTTAAACTAATTGAGAAGAGTTAAAATTAAATCAGGGAGAAGGTAACTGAGGGGGACCCTGACTTTAGTCTGATTTTCTTTATATTTAAAAGACAAATATTGAGAGATCAAAATGCCAGCAAAGAGCAGTAGATGCCTTTTGGCGTGAGGATTAGGCCACAGGTTGCGTCTACTGTCCGTGTGCATTAGAGGTGAGATGAGTATCGTTCAATCAGTTTTGACATTACCACCCTGCCTTCCCCTCACCCCCCACAGACAAGGAGAAGCTCCCTGACCTATATTTCCTGCGAAGTAACAGATTCAAGTTGACGCTTTCAAAAGCCCGGCCGTTCGTTGCGTTGGGTTCAAGAGAGAAGGACTGGTGTTTACAATTCACCTTACACCACCTCAGGACGGGGTTCCAGTGACTTTCCTCTGTGGAACTGGGGTCACTGTTTGTGGGGTGGCCAACGCAGCAGCCGGTCCTGCGCACAGCAAGCTCCCGCGTACTGCAAATGCGATAATGTTCAGCCCTCCCTTTTTCTTCATGTGACGCCGGGTGAATGTCGGGCCCCAGGGCCATGGGGAGATCTTCCTGTTCTTTGCGATAGTGCCCGGCGGGTCCTTTAATATCCACCTGGGAGGGCAGACGAAGGCCTGGGTTTGATGCCTCGTCCGAGAGGCGGCACCTCCGACAGTGCGGCGCTCCCTCAGCGCTGACCCTCCGACAGTGCGGCGCTCCCTCAGCGCTGACCCTCCGACAGTGCGGCGCTCCCTCAGCGCTGACCCTCCGACAGTGTGGCGCCCCCTCAGCACTGACCCTCCGACAGTGCGGCGCTCCCTCAGTACTGACCCTCCGACAGTGCGGCACTCACTCAGCACTGACCCTCCGACAGTGCGGCGCTCCCTCAGGACTGACCCTCCGACAGTGCGGCACTCCCTCAGCGCTGACCCTCCGACAGTGCGGCACTCTCTCAGTACTGACCCTCCGACAGTGCGGCGCTCCCTCAGTACCGACCCTCCGACAGTGCGGCGCACCCTCAGTACTGACCCTCCGACAGTGCGGCGCTCCCTCAGTACTGACCCTCCGACAGTGCGGCACTCCCTCAGTACTGACCCTCCGACAGTGCGGCGCTCCCTCAGTACTGACCCTCGGGCGGGGCGGTGGCCCCTCAGCGCTGGGCTTTCGGAGTGGGGTTGAACTCTTGACGTCCGGTTCCAGTGGCTAAGTTGTTGACCGTGCTTGGAAGAGGGTGGGGGGGTGTGAGAGGTGGGGTAGGTGAAAATTCCCAAACTTTCCGACATTCTCCTTTGATCTCTGAGCTAGAAGCGGGGACCGCCAATTGTTGCTGGCGTACAGCCTGATGGCTCACCAAGAGGGGCGACGCCAGCCTCTGCCTCTGTCGCAAACAATCAGCGGCTTGTGCTGGTGGGCCCGGCATTCCCGGTGAGAGGAGTTTGAAGACTGACCTCTTGGCATCTCTCAGTGCCAAACAAAGATCTCCATTGTCGTTAACCTGCAAGGAAATCGAGCCGAACTCTCTCTCTCTCCCACCAATCCACCACCCCTCCCATGCTAAGACTTTCCGATGCAAAGGGGCGATGACCCCACCTCTGCTGACCGGGGTGGTTAAATCACTGCCCAGCCCCAGTGTTGAGCCAAGCAGCTTGAGAAAGCAGCAGATTTCATTCCCTGCAACTGCTGGATGAGCTCATCTCCCCTGGGGAGGGGGGAGGGGGGAGGGGGAGGAGGGCTTCATTTTGATTTCCATTCCCCTGACCTTGAGGGAGTCGGAAGGGGGAGGGGGGGAATGTTGGCGAGGGGGTGGGGTTGGGGGTAATAACCTGGCAGGATCCCACTCCCCGTCGCCAAGCCAGTGACGCTCGGCTGGAAAGTGTGTGTTGTGTGGGCTTATGGGTGATGCCGCACGTGGCTGAATGGACTGTGGTCTCTTGCTGGCTCTGAGATGCCGGTCTTTTAGTCTCTGTTTGCCTCTGTTATGCTCTGTTTGTCTCTGTTTTCCTCTGTTTGGCTGTGTTTGATATGGTGCCTTATTGTCTGTGTCTCTGCCTGGCTTGCTTTATCTCTCTCTCCCCCTCTCTCTTTCTCATCTCCCTCTCTCTCTCTCTCTCTCTCTCTCGTGTTCTCTCTCTCTCTCTCTCGTGTTCTCCCTCTCTCTCGTGTTCTCTCTCCCTCTCTCTCTCGTGTTCTCTCTCTCTCTCTCTCGTGTCCTCTCTCTCTCGTGTTCTCCCTCTCTCGTGTTCTCTCCCTCTCTCTCTCGTGTTCTCTCTCTCTCTCTCGTGTTCTCTCTCTCTCTCGTGTTCTCTCTCTCTCTCGTGTTCTCTCTCTCTCTCTCGTGTTCTCTCTCTCTCTCTCGTGTTCTCTCTCTCTCTCTCGTGTTCTCTCTCTCTCTCTCGTGTTCTCTCTCTCTCTCGTGTTCTCTCTCTCTCTCGTGTTCTCTCTCTCGTGTTCTCTCTCTCTCTCGTGTTCTCTCTCTCTCTCGTGTTCTCTCTCTCTCGTGTTCTCTCTCTCTCGTGTTCTCTCTCTCTCTCGTGTTCTCTCTCTCTCTCGTGTTCTCTCTCTCTCTCGTGTTCTCTCTCTCTCTCGTGTTCTCTCTCTCTTGTGTTCTCTCTCTCTCTCTCTCGTGTTCTCTCTCTCTCTCTCTCGTGTTCTCTCTCTCTCTCTCTCGTGTTCTCTCTCTCTCTCGTGTTCTCTCTCTCTCTCGTGTTCTCTCTCTCTCGTGTTCTCTCTCTCTCTCTCTCGTGTTCTCTCTCTCTCTCTCGTGTTCTCTCTCTCTCTCTCGTGTTCTCTCTCTCTCCTCTCGTGTTCTGTCTCCCTCCCTCTCGTGTTCTGTCTCCCTCTCTCTCGTGTTCTGTCTCCCTCTCTCTCGTGTTCTCCCTCCCTCTCTCTCTCGTGTTCTCTCTCTCTCTCTCGTGTTCTCTCTCTCTCGTGTTCTCTCTCTCGTGTTCTCTCTCTCTCGTGTTCTCTCTCTCTCGTGTTCTCTCTCTCTCGTGTTCTCTCTCTCTCTCGTGTTCTCTCTCTCTCTCTCGTGTTCTCTCTCTCTCTCTCGTGTTCTCTCTCTCTCTCTCGTGTTCTCTCTCTCTCTCTCGTGTTCTCTCTCTCTCTCTCGTGTTCTCTCTCTCTCGTGTTCTCTCTCTCTCTCTCGTGTTCTCTCTCTCTCGTGTTCTCTCTCTCGTGTTCTCTCTCTCGTGTTCTCTCTCTCGTGTTCTCTCTCTCGTGTTCTCTCTC
>NW_027598133.1:32500-53445 GCF_964194155.1 Cetorhinus maximus
CCCCTACACCCCTCCCTATCTCTGTAACCTCCTCCAGCCCCTACACCCCTCCCTATCTCTGTAACCTCCTCCAGCCCCTACACCCCTCCCTATCTCTGTAACCTCCTCCAGCCCCTACACCCTCCCTATCTCTGTAACCTCCTCCAGCCCCTACACCCCTCCCTATCTCTGTAACCTCCTCCAGCCCCTACACCCCTCCCTACCTCTGTAACCTCCTCCAGTCCCTACACCCCTCCCTATCTCTGTAACCTCCTCCAGTCCCTCCACACCTCCCTATCTCTGTAACCTCCTCCAGTCCCTACACCCCTCCCTATCTCTGTAA
The DNA here is from genome assembly GCF_964194155.1 of Cetorhinus maximus. Taxonomy (NCBI): domain Eukaryota; kingdom Metazoa; phylum Chordata; class Chondrichthyes; order Lamniformes; family Cetorhinidae; genus Cetorhinus; species Cetorhinus maximus. The sequence goes on from NW_027598133.1 coordinate 32,823, forward strand.
CCTCCTCCAGCCCCTACACCCCTCCCTATCTCCGTAACCTCCTCCAGCCCCTACACCCCTCCCTATCTCCGTCACCTCCTCCAGCCCCTACACCCCTCCCTATCTCTGTAACCTCCTCCAGCCCCTACACCCCTCTCTATCTCTGTAACCACCTCCAGCCCCTACACCCCCTCCCTATCTCTGTAACCTCCTCCAGCCCCTACACCCCCTCCTTATCTCTGTAACCTCCTCCAGCCCCTACACCCCTCCCTATCTCTGTAACCTCCTCCAGCCCCTACACCCCTCCCTATCTCTGTAACCTCCTCCAGCCCCCTACACCCCTCCCTATCTCTGTAACCTCCTCCAGCCCCTACACCCCTCCCTATCTCTGTAACCTCCTCTAGCTCCTAAACCCCTCCGTATCTCTGTAACCTCCTCCAGCCCCTACACACCTCCCTATCTCTGTAACCTCCTCCAGCCCCTACACCCCTCCCTATCTCTGTAAACTCCTCCAGCCCCTACACCCCTTCCTATTTCTGTAACCTCTTCCAGCCCTTAATACCCTCCCTATCTCTGTAAACTCCTTCAGCCCTAACAAGCCCCCACGATTCCCGCACTGCTCCAATTCCAACCTCCTGCCCATCCCCCGATTCCCATCGCTCCACCACTGGCGGCCGTGCCTTCAGCTGCCTGGACCCTACGCTCTGGAATTCCCTCCCTAAATCTATCTCTTTCTCTCGCAGCCTGCCTGGCTATCACACCTTGAGGTGTGTTGCCACGGCAACAATATCCGTCAATCACCGCGACATAATAAAGAATAGCCTCATGGGCTGTAAAGCGCTTCGGGATGCACTGAGGTTGTGAAAGTTGCTATATAAATGCAGACCAGTTGTGTTTATCTTGTTCATGTCCAGCTCCCTGGGTCTCGGGCCGCCACTTACATTTCTCAATAGCTCAGAGAAAAAAATAAATCCCTGGAGGAAAAGAGACATGCTGTCGAAGTTTTTTGTCTTGGACTCATCAGGACAGATTCGCTAGAATACCAAACCTCAAAGAGAGCAACAATTTACACGGCATGAGAGAGGGGTGCTGATTGGTTGGCAAATCAGCTCTGATTTGGTCATGGAGAATGCACCAAGGAACTACTGCCTCCTTCGCCGCTTAATTAAAAAAGGGCACAATGCCTGGGCATGTTCCTTTTGGCTGCAGAGGACAGGTCCCTCCATATGAAATATACGCAGCTTGTAGCAAGTGTAAGTGAGCCACATTGTGAGCCCAGCTGATGATCTTAGACCATAAAACCATAAGACATAGGAGCAGAAATTAGGCCATTCGGCCCATCGAGTCTGCTCCGCCATTCAATCATGGCTGAGAAGTTTCTCAACCCCATTCTCCCGCCTTCTTCCCGTAACCTTTGATCCCCATACCAATCAAGAACCTATCTATCTCGGTCTTAAATACACTCAATGACCTGGCCTCCACAGCCTTCTGTGGCAATGAATTCCATAGATTCACCACTCTCTGGCTAAAGAAGTTTCTCCTCATCTCTGTTCTAAAAGCTCTTCCCTTTACTCTGAGGCTGTGCCCTCGGGTCCTAGTCTCTCCTACTAATGGAAACATCTTCCCCACGTCCACTCTATCCAGGCCTTTCAGTATTTCTGTAAGTCTCAATCAGATCCCCCCCCTCATCCTTCTAAACTCCATCGAGTATAGACCCAGAGTCCTCAAACGTTCCTCATATGTTAAGCCTTTCATTCCTGGGATCATTCTCGTGAACCTCCTCTGGACCCTCTCCAGGACCAGAACATCCATCCTGAGATACGGGGCCCAAAATTGCCCAAAATCTTAAATGGGTTGTTCGTGTAATTAGGCTCTGCGTGGATTAGTAATCCTGCAACCATTCTGTTTCTGTGTGAAAGCTCACTTGATCACGGGACCATGTCTCGCTTTAGCGTTATCAGTAAGCTCAGAAATGAAAACTCGGTGGATAACTTGCCTGTTAATTTGCTTGAGTCGAACTATGTTGTTGATGCCCTGAACTTGGTCTTTGTTGTCCCGGTTTTTAACCGCTCGGGTTGCACCTTTGGGTGCTGTTGTTGGCTTTTTCTTGTAGACCGGGCTGGACCGGAAGGCCGCGACTGTGCCTGTCCTGAACATTCCACGTTCCGAGTTCCCTCTGCGCAGCGAGTGCACTTTCCTCCTCCAGGAGAACCGCCTATCCGAGGACCTGCTGGTGTTCCGGGATGAGATCGACCTGCGCGGGCTGCACGGGGACGGCCGACTGACCCTGACGCTGGTCGATCACAACGTCCTGCCCAGGTAGCCGGTCGCGCTCGGGTGATGGGGAGGGCGAGGGTGGGTGGGAAGGTCAGGAATGACAGGGAGTTTCGACGGGGTTAATAAGGAGAAACCCTTTCCCATTGGCTGGGAGATAATTTGAGATAATTGGTACAAGAACCGGACGGGGTAAAGGACATATGCACACACGGTTATGATCCAATTCCGGCCTCTTGTCCATCCCCCGATTCCCCATCGCTCCACCATCGGCGGCCGTGCCTTCAGCTGCCTGGGGGGGGGCCTGAGCTCTAGAATTCCCTCCCTGAACCTCTCCGCCCACCTCTCTCTCTATCTCCTCATGAAAGATGCTCCTTAAAACCGGCATAGCTTTAGGTCACCTGTCCCTAATATCTCCTTGTGGGTTCGTTCTCAAACTTTGCTAGCTCTCCTGTGAAGCACCTCGGCACGTCCCACCACGTGAAAGGCGCTATATGAATGCACGTTGCTGATCTGCGATGCGCTGCCTGAAAAGTAGCAGTGTTAACATTCAGATGGACAGTTGAGATGGTAATAGATTTGCAGGACTATGGGGGGAGCGTGGTGGGGAGAGCAAAGGCAGGGGGAGGGGGGACTAATTGGACAGCTCTCTAAAACAACCAGCACAGGCACGAGCCGATTGACCTCCTGGACTGCTGTCTGATTTCCTTCTGAAGGATGTGTGGCAGTGAAGGGTCAGTACTGAGGGAGCGCCGCACTGTCGGAGGGTCAGTACTGAGGGAGTGCGGCACCGTCGGAGGGTCAGTACTGAGGGAGCGCCGCACTGTCGGAGGGTCAGTACTGAGGGAGCGCCGCACTGTCGGAGGGTCAGTACTGAGGGAGTGCGGCACCGTCGGAGGGTCAGTACTGAGGGAGCGCCGCACTGTCGGAGGGTCAGTACTGAGCGCGTGCGGCACTGTCGGAGGGTCAGTACTGAGGGAGCGCCGCACTGTCAGAGGGTCAGTACTGAGGGAATGTTGCACTGTCAGAGGGTCAGTACTGAGGGAGCACCACACTGTCGGAGGGTCAATACTGAGGGAGTAGCGCACTGTCGGAAGGTCAGTACTTAGGGAGTGTCGCACTGACGGAGGGTCAGTACTGAGGGAGTGCGGCACTGTCAGAGGGTCAGTACTGAGGGAATGTTGCACTGTCAGACGGTCAGTACTGAGGGATTGCCACACTGTCGGAGGGTCAGTACTGAGGGAATGTTGCACTGTCAGAGGGTCAGTGCTGAGGGATTGCCACACTGTCGGAGGGTCAGTATTGAGGGAGTGCCGCATTGTCAGAGGGTCAGTACTGAGGGAGTGCCGCACCGTCGGAGGGTCAGTACTGAGGGAGTGCTGCACTGTCGGAGGGTCAGTACTGAGGGAGTGCTGCACTGTCGGAGGGTCAGCGCTGAGGGAATGTTGCACTGTCAGAGGGTCAGTACTGAGGGAGCGCCGCACTGTCGGAGGGTCAGTACTGAGGGAGCGCCGCACTGTCGGAGGGTCAGTACTGAGGGAGTGCGGCACCGTCGGAGGGTCAGTACTGAGGGAGCGCCGCACTGTCGGAGGGTCAGTACTGAGCGCGTGCGGCACTGTCGGAGGGTCAGTACTGAGGGAGCGCCGCACTGTCAGAGGGTCAGTACTGAGGGAATGTTGCACTGTCAGAGGGTCAGTACTGAGGGAGCACCACACTGTCGGAGGGTCAATACTGAGGGAGTAGCGCACTGTCGGAAGGTCAGTACTTAGGGAGTGTCGCACTGACGGAGGGTCAGTACTGAGGGAGTGCGGCACTGTCAGAGGGTCAGTACTGAGGGAATGTTGCACTGTCAGAGGGTCAGTACTGAGGGATTGCCACACTGTCGGAGGGTCAGTACTGAGGGAATGTTGCACTGTCAGAGGGTCAGTACTGAGGGATTGCCACACTGTCGGAGGGTCAGTATTGAGGGAGTGCCGCATTGTCAGAGGGTCAGTACTGAGGGAGTGCCGCACCGTCGGAGGGTCAGTACTGAGGGAGTGCTGCACTGTCGGAGGGTCAGTACTGAGGGAGTGCTGCACTGTCGGAGGGTCAGCGCTGAGGGAATGTTGCACTGTCAGAGGGTCAGTACTGAGGGAGCGCCGCACTGTCGGAGGGTCAGTACTGAGGGAGTGCGGCACTGTCGGAGGGTCAGTACTGAGGGAGCGCCGCACTGTCGGAGGGTCAGTACTGAGGGAGCGCCGCACTGTCAGAGGGTCAGTACTGAGGGAATGTTGCACTGTCAGAGGGTCAGTACTGAGGGAGCGCCGCACTGTCGGAGGGTCAGTACTGAGGGAGCACCACACTGTCGGAGGGTCAATACTGAGGGAGTAGCGCACTGTCGGAAGGTCAGTACTTAGGGAGTGTCGCACTGACGGAGGGTCAGTACTGAGGGAGTGCGGCACTGTCAGAGGGTCAGTACTGAGGGAATGTTGCACTGTCAGAGGGTCAGTACTGAGGCAGAGCAGCACTGTCGGAGGGTCAGTACTGAGGGAATGTTGCACTGTCAGAGGGTCAGTACTGAGGGATTGCCACACTGTCGGAGGGTCAGTATTGAGGGAGTGCCGCATTGTCAGAGGGTCAGTACTGAGGGAGTGCCGCACCGTCGGAGGGTCAGTACTGAGGGAGTGCTGCACTGTCGGAGGGTCAGTACTGAGGGAGTGCTGCACTGTCGGAGGGTCAGCGCTGAGGGAATGTTGCACTGTCAGAGGGTCAGTACTGAGGGAGCGCCGCACTGTCGGAGGGTCAGTACTGAGGGAGCGCCGCACTGTCGGAGGGTCAGCACTGAGGGAGCGCCGCACTGTCGGAGGGTCAGCACTGAGGGAGCGCCGCACTGTCGGAGGGTCAGCACTGAGGGAGCGCCGCACTGTCGGAGGGTCAGCACTGAGGGAGCGCCGCACTGTCGGAGGGTCAGTACTGAGGGAGTGCCGGACTGTCGGAGGGTCAGTACTGAGGGAGTGCCGGACTGTCGGAGGGTCAGTACTGAGGGAGTGCCGCACTGTTGGAAGGTCAGTCCTGAGCGAGCTGTCGGAGGGTCAGTACTGAGGGCGCACTGCACAGTCAGAGGGTCAGTACTGAGGGAGCGCCGCACTGTCGGAGGGTCAGTACTGAGGGAGCGCCGCACTGTCGGAGGGTTAGTACTGAGGGAGCGCCGCGCTGTCGGAGGGTCAGTACTGAGGGAGTGCCGCACTGTCGGAGGGTCAGTACCGAGGGCGCTCTGTGCTGTTGGCGGCGTCAGCACAGAGGAAGCGCCGCACTGTTGTGGCATCAGCGCAGAGCGGGCACTGGGGTGCCCGCAGGGGGTGGTCTTTCAGGGTGAGATATTAAATCCCATTTGCCCCTCCCAGATGGATGTCAGTGTTCTTACGCCACCTGCCCCCTCTACCCTGCTGTTTCTTAGCCAGCAGATGTGCTGGATCATTGTCACGTTGCTGTTTCTGGGAGCTTGGTGTGTGCAAATTGATTGCTGCATTTCCCACATTACAATATCGACCACACTCCAAAAAGCTATTGATCAGCTGTAAACTATTTATGGTCTGAGGCTGAGTAAGGTGCTGTATAATTGCACATTCTTCCATTCTGATCCATCTCCTACCTGATTATCTTAAAATCAATAACCACAGTCCTGTGGGAACTGTGAAGATCCACATGAAATAGAAGCAGGAGTAGACCACTCGGCCCATCGAGCCTGCTCTGCCATTCAGTATGATCATGGCTGACCTTGGGCTTCAACTCCATTTTCCCACCCGCTCCCCATATCCCTTCCTTGGGACATGAAAAATCTGTCTATCCCAGGCTTAGATGGATTCAACGATGGAGCATCCTCACCACCCTCTGGGGTAGAGAATTCTAAAGATCCACAACCCTTTGAGTGAAGTAATTTCTCCTCATCTCAGTCCTAAACGATCGGCCCCCTTACCCTGAGACTGTGCGCCCCCCCCCGTGTTTTAGATTCTCCGACCAGCGAGAAACAATCTCTCAGCGTCCACCCTGTCAAACCCCCTCAGAATCTTGTAGGTTTCAATGAGATCGTCTCTCATTCTTCTGAACTCCAGAGAATATAAGCCCAATTCACTCAGCCTCTCATCATAGGACAACCCCCTTATCCCAGGGACCAATCTAGTGAACCTTCACTGCACCACCTCCAATGCAAGTATATCCTTTCTTAAATGTGGAGACCAAAACTGCGCACAGTATTCCAGATGTGGGCTCACCAAAACCCTATACAACCGTAGAAAGACTTATTTTTTTTCTTGTACTCCAATCCCTTTGCAATAAAGACCAACCTGCCATTTGCCTTCCTAATCACTTGCTGCATCTGCATGCTAACTTTCTGCATTGCTTGTACAAGCACACCCAAACCTCTTTGAACATGACCCTTACAAGATGCCCACCTTTCAAAAATAATCTGCTTTTCTTGTTCTGTTGACCAACCGAAGTGAAGACCTTCACGTTTCCCTGTACTTCACTCCATCCGTTATCTCGATGGCCACTCACTTAACCTGTCCATGTCTCTTTGCAGCCTCTCAGTGTCCTCCCCACAGCTTACCTTCCCGCCGACCTTGCTTGCAAGCCATTTGCGTCTACGTGTGCCGACGCTGGAGGGTCTGCTCTTGCCGATCTGCTTCTTTACCGGATTTCTCTGTTCTTTGCCTGCCCAGAGGCGACGCGGCCCTGGAGGAAGTGGTGACGGAGGTGATTGACCACCGACCCCTGGAGCGCCCTTCCACCCCTGCCTGTGTCGTGACCGCTGAGCCCGTGGGGTCCTGCGCGACGCTGGTGACCGAGCGGATTGTCCAGAGAGCGCCCGACGTTCTGGACAGGCAACTCGCTTACATACTGCGCAGTAAGACTTGCACTGGGATTTCTGAGGCTTGCCGGCATTGGGGTGGGGGGGGGGTGGGTGGCGTCGTTGGGGTAGGTGGGGGGTTTCGGGGCACGTGAGGGGTTTGGTTTTATTTTCGAGGGACGGGAGAAGGGAGGCAAATGTGTGGTCGTCACTAATAAATCCGATGGGGAATTTAGGAGAAACGTCATTACCCAGAGAGTGGGGAGAATGTGGGACTCGCTCCCACAGGGAGTGGGGAGAATGTGGGACTCGCTCCCACGGGGAGTGGGGAGAATGTGGGACTCGCTCCCACGGGGAGTGGGGAGAATGTGGGACTCGCTCCCACGGGGGGAGTGGGGAGAATGTGGGACTCGCTCCCGCGGGGAGTGGGGAGAATGTGGGACTCGCTCCCACGGGGGGAGTGGGGAGAATGTGGGACTCGCTCCCACGGGGAGTGGGGAGAATGTGGGACTCGCTCCCACGGGGAGTGGGGAGAATGTGGGACTCGCTCCCACGGGGAGCGGGGAGAATGTGGGACTCGCTCCCACGGGGAGCGGGGAGAATGTGGGACTCGCTCCCACGGGGGGAGTGGGGAGAATGTGGGACTCGCTCCCACGGGGAGCGGGGAGAATGTGGGACTCGCTCCCATGGGGAGTGGGGAGAATGTGGGACTCGCTCCCGCGGGGAGTGGGGAGAATGTGGGACTCGCTCCCGCGGGGAGTGGGGAGAATGTGGGACTCGCTCCCGCGGGGAGTGGGGAGAATGTGGGACTCGCTCCCATGGGGAGCGGGGAGAATGTGGGACTCGCTCCCGCGGGGAGTGGGGAGAATGTGGGACTCGCTCCCGCGGGGAGCGGGGAGAATGTGGGACTCGCTCCCACGGGGGGAGTGGGGAGAATGTGGGACTCGCTCCCACAGGGAGTGGGGAGAATGTGGGACTCGCTCCCACGGGGGGAGTGGGGAGAATGTGGGACTCGCTCCCACGGGGAGTGGGGAGAATGTGGGACTCGCTCCCACGGGGAGTGGGGAGAATGTGGGACTCGCTCCCACGGGGAGCGGGGAGAATGTGGGACTCGCTCCCACGGGGAGCGGGGAGAATGTGGGACTCGCTCCCACGGGGGGAGTGGGGAGAATGTGGGACTCGCTCCCACGGGGAGCGGGGAGAATGTGGGACTCGCTCCCGCGGGGAGTGGGGAGAATGTGGGACTCGCTCCCGCGGGGAGCGGGGAGAATGTGGGACTCGCTCCCACGGGGGGAGTGGGGAGAATGTGGGACTCGCTCCCATGGGGAGTGGGGAGAATGTGGGACTCGCTCCCGCGGGGAGTGGGGAGAATGTGGGACTCGCTCCCGCGGGGAGTGGGGAGAGTGTGGGACTCGCTCCCACGGGGAGTGGGGAGAATGTGGGACTCGCTCCCGCGGGGAGTGGGGAGAATGTGGGACTCGCTCCCGCGGGGAGTGGGGAGAATGTGGGACTCGCTCCCACGGGGAGTGGGGAGAGTGTGGGACTCGCTCCCACGGGGAGTGGGGAGAATGTGGGACTCGCTCCCGCGGGGAGTGGGGAGAATGTGGGACTCGCTCCCACGGGGAGTGGGGGAGAATGTGGGACTCGCTCCCGCGGGGAGAATGTGGGACTCGCTCCCACGGGGAGTGGGGAGAATGTGGGACTCGCTCCCACGGGGAGTGGGGAGAATGTGGGACTCGCTCCCGCGGGGAGTGGGGAGAATGTGGGACTCGCTCCCACGGGGAGTGGTCAAAGCGAATAGCGGAGATGCATTGAGGTGGGGGAGAGAAGCTGGATAAACACATGAGGGAGAAAGGAATAGAAGGACATGGTGATGGGCTGAGAGGAAGAGGGGGATGGGAGGGGGCTCCTGTGGGGCAGAAATGTGTTGAGCCCAGTTGGTTGCTGTGGTTGTAAGCATTTTGAAGAAATCAGTGTTGAAAAGGAAGCCTTGACCCCCCCGCACCCCTCCGTTTGTCCCCTGTAGGTACCATCGTGCTGGACTGCATCAACATGGCTCCGGAGGCTGGCAAGGTCACACCGAAGGACTCCCAGTACGTCGCCGCGTTGGAATCCAGATTCGGAGACCTCCCGCCCAGAGCCGCCGCGTTTGACTCGCTGCAGAAAGCCAAGTTTGACGTTCGCGGTAACTGTCGCTATTCCCATTGACTGGGGCCAACCACAGAGGGGGAGGGGAGGGAGCGAGGAAGGAAGGGGAAAAAAAATAAACTCGCCGGACGGCGCGCGAGGGTTCGTTTCCTTCCCCCTTTCGGCCGAGGCTCCGGCCTCTCGAGCGGGAAAACCGCGGGTTCGAATCCCACTCGCTCCAGGGGTTTCCGTAGGTGAATTCGAGCCGGTAGCGAGGGAGTGCTGTCATAACGTGGAAAAGGCGGGAGCCAATTTGCACACAGCAAGCTCCCACAAACAGCAACGTGGTCATCGTCAGTTTTTAGGGATACATGAGGGAGCCACACGGGGGAACTCACTCACTTGCTCTGCTTTGCAATGGTAGCTATGGGATCGTGTGTTTAATTTAGCACTTAGAGCACACGCCTATGTCCAAATGCAGCAAGAGCTGGACAATATCCAGGCTTGGGTGGGCAAGCGGCAAGTAACATTGGCGCCACCCGAGTGTCAGGTAATGACCATCTCCAACCAGAGGGAATCTAACCATCGCCCCTTGACGTTCAATGGCATTACCATCACTGAATCCCCCACTATCAACATCCTGGTGGGGGGTTACCATTGACCAGAGGCTGAACTGAACTAGCCATATTCAGTTCTGATGAAGAGTCATACGGACTCGAAACGTTAACTGTGTTCCTCTCCGCAGAAGCTGTCAGACCTGCTGAGTTTTTCCAGCTGTTTTTATTTTTGTTTCAGGTTTCCAGCATCCGCAGTATTTTGCTTTTAGCCATATAAATGCTTTGGCTACAAGAGCAGGTCAGAGGCTGGGAATCCTGCGGAGAGTAACTCACCTCCTGACTCCCCAAAGCCTGTCCACCATCTACAAGGCACAAGTCAGGAGTGTGACGGAATACTCCCCACTTGCCTAGATGAGTGCGGCTCCCACAACACTCGAGCTCCCTCGGTACTGACCCTTGAAGGGTTGGCCTGGATTTTGTCTTTCAGCCCCTGGAGTGGGGCTCGCAAACCCCTCTCACTTGCGGGGGGGGGAGGGGGGGGTAGCGAGAGAGAGTTACCCACCCGGCCACGGATGGCCGATTTGGGCACCAAGGCTAACATTGTTGAGAGGGAGGAAGAGCCATTCCGTCCCATCCCATCGGTATAAATCGTTTTGTTCTACCCAGGGTTGACCATCGAGCAGATGCTGAGGAAAGACCTGAAGGTTTTATCTGGAGGGGATCTTCATTTGGCCATGAGTGCCGTCTACGTGAGGCTTGAGGTAGGAGACGTCAACGGGTTCAGTCTAACCTCCCTTAGACACAAAAACAGCTTTTCACTCAGCGTTATTCTGAACTCTAGCCTCAAGCTGCCAATGTGTGTGAAGCTCGGAGGGTATTGGTTTAAATTTTCACGGGATGCGGGTGTCACTGGCAAGTCCAGCATTTGTTGCCCATCCCTAATTGCCCCTTGAACTGAGTGGCCTCGCTCGGCCATTTCAGGGGGGCAGTTAAGAGTCGACCACATGGGCTGTGGGTCTGGAGTCACGTGTAGGCCGGACCGGGTAAGGGCGGCAGATTTCCCTCCCCTAAAGGGGCGTTAGTGAACCAGATGGGTTTTTAATGACAATCCATGATGGTTTCATGGTCACCGTCACTGAGACTAGCTTTCAATTCTAGATTTTTTACTAATTAATTGAATTTAAGTTCCACCAGCTGCCGGGGTGGGATTTGCAAATGTAGGAATTAGGAGCAGGAGGAGTGGGCCACTCGGCCCCTCGAGCCTGCTCCGCCATTCAATAAGATCACGACTGACCTGAACGTAACCTCAACCCCACATACCCACCTACCCCTGATAACCTTTCACCCCCTTGTTCATCAAGAATCCATCCACCTCTGCCTTAAAAATATTCAAAGATTCTGCTTCCACCACCTTTTCAGGAAGAGAGTTCCAAAGACTATCCACTCTGAGAGAAAAAAAATTCTCCTCCTCTCTCTCATAAATGGGCGACTCCTTATTTCTAAGCAGTGGCCCCTGGTTCTAGATTCTCCCACAAGGGGAAACATCCTCTCCACATCCCCCTTGTCAAGACCCCTCAGGATCTTGTATGTTTCAATCAAGTCGCCTCTTACACTTCTGAACTCCAGCAGATACAAACCCAGCCTGTCCAACCTTTCCTCATAAGACAACCCACCCATTCCTGGTATTAGTCTGGTAAACCTTCTGTGAACTGCTTCCAACACATTTACATCCTTCCTTCAATAAGGGGACCAATACAGTACACAGTGCTCCAGATGTGAATAATAATTTGAGCTCCTGTCCCTTGAACATTAGCCGGGGCCTCTGGATTACAAGTCCAGTGACGTCACCACTAATCCTCCTCCATTGCGGACCTCATCTCCGACCTTTCACCCTTTCCCGCAGGATTTACTGCTTGGGGGATAGTCTACTGGTCCTCAGGGGTAGAATACTGGCCCTCGGGGGGTAGAATACTGGCCCTCGGGGGGGGTAGAATACTGGCCCTCGGGGGGTAGAATACTGGCCCTCGGGGGGTAGAATACTGGCCCTCGGGGGGTAGAATACTGACCCTCGGGGGGTAGAATACTGGCCCTCGGGGGGTGTAATACTGGCCCTCGGGGGGTAGAATACTGGCCCTCGGGGGGTGTAATACTGGCCCTCGGGGGGTAGAATACTGGCCCTCGGGGGGTAGAATACTGACCCTCGGGGGGTAGAATACTGGCCCTCGGGGGGTAGAATACTGGCCCTCGGGGGGTAGAATACTGGCCCTCGGGTGGTAGAATACTGACCCTCGGGGGATAGAATACTGGCCCTCGGGGGGTAGAATACTGGCCCTCGGGGGGTAGAATACTGGCCCTCGGGGGGTAGAATACTGGCCCTCGGGGGGGTAGAATACTGGCCCTCGGGGGGTAGAATACTGGCCCTCGGGGGGTAGAATACTGGCCCTCGGGGGGTAGAATACTGGCCCTCGGGGGGTAGAATACTGGCCCTCGGTGGGGTAGAATACTGGCCCTCGGAGGGGTAGAATACTGGCCCGGAGGGGGGGCAGCCTACTGGCCCTCAGGGGGTAAAATACTGGCCCTCGGGGGGTAGAATACTGGCCCGGAGGTGGGGCAGCCTACTGGCCCTCGGGGGGTAGAATACTGGCCCTCGGAGGGTAGAATACTGGTCTTGGAGGGCGTGCAGCAGAGATTTGCCAGAATTATACGTAGGGCTAAAAGGGTTAAAATGTGAGAGAAGCTTGCCTTCCCCACATTGCAGCAGAGGCTAGACTTCACGCTGCGCTGCCCCGGGATAACCCTGAAACCTGCTCAGTAAATGGAGTCTTTCTTTCCTTTCTAGACTCTGCTCGTATCTCCCTCCCCCCCACCCCACCCCGAGTGTAGAAGATTAAGGGGTGATCTAATCGAGGGGACGCAGTGGCACAGTGGTATTATCACTAGACTGGTGTCCCAGAGGCGCAGGGGGGTAATTCTCTGGGGACCCGGGTTCAAATCCCACCACGGCAGATGGTGAAATCTGAACCCGTTAAAAGTCTGATGATGACCACGAGACCGTTGCTGCCGATTGTTGTAAAAAAACCCCATCTGGGTTCACTAATGCTCCCTTTAGGGAAGGAAATCTGCTGTCCTTACCCCCGGTCTGGCCTACATGTGACCCAGAGCAATGTGGTTGACGCCTAAATGCCCTCTGAGCAAGGGCAATTAGGGATGGGAAATAAATAAATAAAGTTGAGGGATTTAAGATGATTAAAGGATTTAAGAAACTATTTCCTCTGTAGGTTAGTGGGGCGGTGGGGGTGGGGGGCGGGGGGGAAAGGTGGGGAGAGTCCAGAACAAGGGGGCAGAACCTTAAAATGAGAGCCAGGCCGTTCAGGGGTGATGTCAGGAAGCACTTCTTCACACACAGGGGAGCGGGAATCTGGAATGCCCTTCTCCACACCACCCTTCCCCAAAAAAACAGGCTGGGGAGTCGATTGTAAAATTTAAAAACTGAGCTTTTAATTGACCAGGGTTATTGAGGATCTCACCTCTGGTAAGGTGGGTAGATGGAGTTAAGGTGTAGCTCCACCATGATCTCATTGAATGACAGAACAGGCTCGAGGGGCTGAAAGGCCTCTTCCTTGTTGCCTCTGTTCATCCCCCCCACCCCCGCTTTCTCCAGGGGCAGCCAGGGGGTCGGTGTTGCCCACAAGCTGAGAATGAGTTGTTAAAGATGAGAGAGAGAGAGAGTGAGTGAGTGTTCGGGGCGGAGGGAGGATGGGATTGGGGCCTAGCTATGACGCAGCACACGGTCGAATTGCCGTGTCACTCTGTGGGTGGGCGTCGCTGTGCCCGCCCACGGTTGGTGCGAAGTCGCTTTGCTTTTGACATATTTCGTCGAGGACCTCGCCCTCTGACCCTTCGCCCTTTCCCGCAGGATTTACTGGCACGTCCTCGCTTGAAGGAAGGGTTTGAGGAATTCTGTCGAGGGGGCGGCTACAATGTCCTGGTTGTCATGACGATCTCCTTCAGCCAAAAGAGCGAACCTTTCCGGCAACTGGCAGTCTACAGCGCTCACCGTGACTTGCGAGACGCGGTAGGTTTTTTTTTTGAGAGCTTCCTTGGGGAGTGGCTGGGGGTGGGGGGGGAGGGGCTCGGAAGGCTGAGTGCCCTATCTCAGCCCTGCCCTAGGGATGTAAAACGTGAGGAAGGGTACGGAGGACTGAGGGGGGTGAGCTAATTGAGGTGTATAAAACTATGAGGAGCCTAGATAGGGTAGACAGGAAAGACCTGTTTCCCCTGGCTGAGGGGGGCACAGATTTAAGGTGATTGGTGGAAGGATTAGAGGGGGGACATGAGGGAAAACTTTCCCACCCAGAGGGTGGTGGGCGTCTGGGATTCATTGTCTAACTCGGCGGTCGAAGCTGAAACCCTCAACTCATTGATCTGCATCCGAAGCACTGTAACCTGCGAGGCTAGGGACCAGGCGCTGCAAAGTGGGATTAAAATGAGCGGCTAGTTTCTTTTTTCCCGTTTTGGCTGGTGCGGACGTGATGGGCTGAATGGCCTCTTTCTGCACCGTAACGTTTCTGTGGTAGGCCAGACCGGGGTAAGGGCGGCAGGTTTCCTTCCCTAAAGGGGCACGAGTGAACCAGATGGGGTTTTTTAACGACAATCCAAGATGGTTGCCCTGGTCACCATCACTGAGACTCGCTTTTCAATTCCAGATTTTATTCATTGGATTTAAATTCCACCAGCTGCCAGGGGGGGAATTTGAACCCGTGTCCCCCCAGAGCATTAGCCTGGGCCTCTGGGTTACTAGTCCAGTGACATTATCACGATGCTACCATCTCTATGTGGAGGGAGGGGGGTGTGTGTGTGTTGGGGGGGTGGGGGGTGCTGGTTGCTCTCCGTAAGCCTCTCTAATTCTGCGGTTACAGGTGAGACGGATGCTGGAGGAGTCGGAGGCCCCGTCGCTTCAGTTGACGCCGATGGACAGCCCCTGCCCGCAAATCGGCGCCTATCGCCAGGGAAACGGGCTGGCCTCCCGCAAGAAGGTCTTGCCCGTCGTCAAGGACTTCCTGAAGGCCCGGGAGGCCTGGCGGCCGGCCCCCGAGGACGTCTGCCGGGCGTGGGCCGAGCGGCAGGCCGGGGGCGCGGAGGAGGAGGAGGCCTGCCGCGACGAGGAGCGCGACCTGCCCCCCACCCCCATGAACAGCCTGGTGGAGGGCTGCCCCCTGGACGCCGGCCTGCCCAGGCTGACGCCGGAAGCCGTCATGGAGAAGTTCGGCAAAATGGCCGCCGAGGGGCCGTCGTCGGATCCGGCCTAGCCCGGCTGCCATTAGCCTGGGGACCCGTTGTTATTGACGACGGGGGAAGGAGAGAGAGAGAGAGACTGGAACGGTGGGAAGAGGCCTGTTTTAAAAGCAGTCGTAGTCTCCCCAAGCCCCGTGTGCCAAGAGCCAGCGCCCCAGTCCGCCATTTGTTCACTTCACTCCTATGGAGGCCTCTTTTGAACCCGTCGCTCGTTCATCCCATTGGTTCCCTCGCCACTACCCCTCTCCCCTGCCCCTCTACCCCTCTCCCCTGCCCCTCTACCCCTCTCCCCTGCCCCCCCCACCCAGCCACCACTATTGGCTTCCTGTGTCCCCCAGCGCATTAGCCTGGGCCTCTGGGTTAATAGTCCAGTGACATTACCACGATGCTACCATCTCTATGTGGAGGGAGGGGGTGTGTGTGGGGTTGGGGGGGGCGCGGGGAAATAGAGACGCACAGCCTTAGGAACATGGAAGGAGGGGGGCCATTCAACCCCTCGAGCCTGTCCTGCCATTCAGCTAAATCAAGGTTAATCACCCATGATCAAGCTCCAGCTACACTCTGCCCCTCGATACCTTTGCTAAACAAGCATCAATCAATCTCCGATTTAGATTTAACCATTGATCCAGCATCGGTTGCTGTTTACGGAAGAGAGTTCCAAACTTCTACCGCCCTTTGTGTGTCGAAGTATTTCCTAACTTCGCTCCTGAAAGGTCTGGCTCGAGTCTTTTTAGACGAGTCCCCTAGTCCTAGACGTCCCCATCCAGCAGAAATACCTATCTACCCTTATCTGATCCCCTTTAATATCTCAAACTTTGATCAAGGCAACCCCTTAACCGTCTTAAATTCCAGGGAATACAACCCTAGCTTGTGTAATCTCGTGAGTTTAACCCTTGCAGTTCAGGTATCATTCTGGTAAATCTACGCTTGCCCTCCCTCCAATTCATCCTTTTTATTTTAAGA
Organism: Cetorhinus maximus; assembly: GCF_964194155.1. Taxonomy (NCBI): domain Eukaryota; kingdom Metazoa; phylum Chordata; class Chondrichthyes; order Lamniformes; family Cetorhinidae; genus Cetorhinus; species Cetorhinus maximus. Next base: position 48,843 of record NW_027598133.1, read on the forward strand.
CATAGGAGCAGAAATTAGGCCATTCAGCCCATCAAGTCTGCTCCGCCATTCAATCTTGGCTGATAAGTTTCTCAACCCCATTTCCCGCCTTTTCCCTGTAACCTTTGACCCCCTTACCAGTCAAGAACCTATCTATCTCGGTCTTAAATACACTCAGTGACCTGGCCTCCACAGCCTTCTGTGGCAATGAATTCCATAGATTCACCACTCTCTGGCTAAAGAAGTTTCTCCTCATCTCTGTTCTAAAAGGTCTTCCCTTTACTCTGAGGCTGTGCCCTCGGGTCCTAGTCTCTCCTACTAATGGAAACATCTTCCCCACGTCACAGCACCCTCTGAATGATGTCCTTTGTCGGAGCAAGAATCTCTGTGACAATGGTTAGAGCCCTGGGTGTTCATCGGGGTTGCGGGGGGCAGGTAGGCATGGGGAGAAAGTTGGGGTTGGGGGGAAACAGAGTCATTAATTATTAGGCACTTATTAGCATAGAAGGTGACTGGTTTTGGGGGTTATTTTTTGCATATTCTATGGATGCTGTCCCACCTAAACCGATACGGCTCAGAACGAAGCCATCCGGTTCACCATGCTCATGCAGACTCTTTGAAAGGAGCTGTCCTATTGGTCCCTTACCACCACCCGCTCATTTCTCCCCCACCTCACCCCTCCCCACACCATAGCCCTGCTGCAAACCCTTTCCCTCTTTGCTTCAGAAACACAGAAAATAGGAGCGGGAGTAGGTGATTCGGCCCTTCGAGCCTGCCCCGCCATTCGATATGACCGTGGCTGATCCCCTGTCTCAAGGCCGTGCTCCCGCCCTCGCCCCATACCCCCCTTGACCCCTTTACCCCAGCAGACTGAGAGGCCGGCCAAGGGGAAGTCGGAATCATCCGGCACTGTTTCCCCCACCCTCGTCCAAAAATGCACAGGCCTCAAAGTCAAGGTAAGGGGGGGAGGAGAGGTAGGCCGCAGGCTTTGAGGTAGGCCGCAGAGTTTGAGGTAGGCCGCAGGCTTTGAGGTAGGCCGCAGGCTTTGAGGTAGGCCGTCAGCAAGTACTGCCGGATTAAGCCACTTTGGGCCTTTTCCTTCATTACTTCCGGGTGCCAATCTCGGAGGCCAGGGAAATTCCACCCGCCCCGATCGCGGGACCTTCAGTTAGTGTTGTGTGTCGGTGGCATTGGTGGGTGGGGTGGGGTAGGGAGGGGGGGCAGAATCTGTATCTCTAGAACCTGCCGCCTTCTGAATCTAAGCAATAAAATGGGGTGTGGTGTCCGGCAGTGCAGCACTGGACAGCGGCAAACTTTTAAAAAAAAAATTCTTTCATGGGATGTGGGCGTCGCTGGCTAGGCCACCGTTTGTTGCCCATCCCTAATTGCCCCTCGAGAAGGTGGTGGTGGAGCCGCCGCCTTGAACCGCTGCAGTCCACGGCGTGTAGGTACATCCACCGCACTGTTAGGGAGGGAGTTCCAGGATTTTGACCCAGTGACAGTGAAGGAGAGGCCGATGTGTTTCCAAGTCAGGATGGTGAGTGGCCCGGAGGGGGACCTTGCGGGCGGCGGTGTTCCCCATGCGCCTGCTGACCCATGTCCTCCGAGGTGGGGGAAGAGACCATAAGACATAGGAGCAGAAATTAGGCCATTCGGCCCATCAAGTCAGCTCCGCCATTCAATCATGGCTGAGAAGTTTCTCAGCCCCATTTTCCCGCCTTCTCCCCGTAACCTTTGATCCCCCTTACCAATCAAGAACCTATCTATCTCGCTCTTAAATACACTCAATGACCTGGCCTCCACAGCCTTCTGTGGCAATGAATTCCATAGATTCACCACTCTCTGGCTAAAGAAGTTTCTCCTCATCTCTGTTCTAAAAGCTCTTCCCTTTACTCTGAGGCTGTGCCCTCGGGTCCTAGTCTCTCCTACTAATGGAAACATCTTCCCCACGTCCACTCTATCCAGGCCTTTCAGTATTCTGTAAGTTTCAATCAGATCCCCCCCATCATCCTTCTAAACTCCATCGAGTATAGACCCAGAGTCCTCAAACATTCCTCATATGTTAAGCCTTTCTTTCCTGGGATCGTTCTCGTGAACCTCCTCTGGACCCTCTCCAGGGCCAGAACATCCTTCCTGAGATATGGGGCCCAAAATTGCTCTCAATATTCTAAATGTGGTCTGACCAGAGGCCACGGGTCGGATCCCTGGTTCGATCGTGAGCAGCTGGGCTTCAGGACCTGTTGCTAAGGGTGATGGCGGCGGGGGTGGGTTGGAAGGGAAGAGAGAGAGCTCCAACGCTATAGTGACCCCCCCCCCCCCCCCCCAAGTAGGTAGATGAATGAATGATGGGCGGGGCAGGTGGAAAGGGTCAAGGGTCTCGTTCCCGCCAAAGGAAAGGAGCATCACTGGGGTGCGATCCAACAGAACCCTATCTCTTCCCCCCCCCACACCCCCCTCCAGTGAGACTCTGCGCTGGGGGAGGACCCAACGAGCAACGGGAGGATAAACTCCGTCTGCACTCGAGGGAGCACATTGAAACGTATCACAAGTCTTCCACCTCGGAGAGATCGATTTGGCTCTCCCTGACCTTCGGGTTTTGGAGATGAGTGTGGTTGTTTTTTGTTTTGTTTTGTTTTGGGCCTGCATGCGGGTGTCTGTTAATGGTTGAAAGTTTGCGGTGAGCGAATTATATTTCTAACGGCGAGCTTGACGTTTTAGGTGTGATGATCTGTTTTGGTGCGTGGGATGGGGTTTCCGTGTAAAAATGTAAAATGTTTTTGTCGGGGGGTTTGGGAGTTTGTGTGTCCTCCTCACGTGGAGCTCCGGAGGCCCCTGCCCTCTATTTGATTCCGCCCTCCCATCCCAGCTGTTCTCCGGAGAGATCTGAACCCCTCAGTTGAGCCCCCTCTCCACTGTCTGCCTCTCTCCCCAAAGATGAATGCAACACAAGTGAACTGGTGCAGGGGGTGGGGGGTAGGTCAATGGGATAGTCTCCCCACTGCCTTGCTCCTTTCCACACCGTGGTGCTATACGTCACAGTATTACATGGTACTACACAGAAACAGGCCGTTCGGCCCCTCTGCTCCGTGCTGGGGCTTCTGCTCCACACAAGCCTCCTCCCACCCCATTTTCATCTCCCCCCTCCCACCCCCTTTTCATCTCCCCCCGCCCCCACCGACATACCCTTCCATTCCTATCTCCCTCGTGCACGGAACCAGCTTCCCCCTTAAGTACATCCATGCTACTCATCTCGGCCCCTCGAGCGCCACGCTCCCTGGGTGAAGACGTTTCTCCTGAATTCCCCATTGGATTTATTAATGACTCTCCCGTATTGATGCTGCCCCCGCCCGTACAGCTGGTAGCTGTGGGTGTGCCTGGCGGCATTGCAACGTGCCCGTGAGTGGATGGCCTTGCCCAGATAAGGCGCGAGTTACACCTCAAAACAAATTATGGATGAATGTCTTTGGGGCATTTGGAGAGAGTGGTCACTTCAGGGCCTAGAAATTGCACTATTGGTCCCAGACATTTCAACGCCAACGTGATTATTTCAAATTCCTACCTCCGTTTTTTTTTTAAGATAGTTTTAAAAGAAAGATAACAGGTTAATGCCCCCCCTCCCCCGCAACCTTATACAGCAAGGGAAGGAATTCCATCACCGAATTTCATGTTCAGTGGCCGACAGACTAACCCCGAGATCCAATTACACTGATAGTGTCACTGGAAACATTCACTCCTCCTCTCCCCTCTCCCCTCTCTCTTCTCTCCCCTCTCTTCTCTTCTCTCCCCTCTCTCCTCTCCTCTCCTCTCCCCTCTCTCTTCTCTCCCCTCTCTCCTCTCCTCTCCCCTCTCTCCTCTCCTCTCCCCTCTCTCCTCTCCTCTCCCCTCTCTCCCCTCCTCTCCCCTCTCTCTCCTCCCCCCTCTCTCTTCTCTCCCCTCTCTCCTCTCCCCTCCCCCTCTCTCCTCTCCCCTCTCTCTTCTCTCCCCTCTCTCCTCTCCTCTCCCCTCTCTCCTCTCCTCTCCCCTCTCTCCTCTCCTCTCCCCTCTCTCCTCTCCTCTCCCCTCTCTCTCTTCTCTCCCCTCTCTCTCTTCTCTCCCCTCTCTCTCTTCTCTCCCCTCTCCCTCTCTCTCTACCTCCTCTCTCTCCACCCTCCCCCTCTCTCTATCCCACCCTCTCTCTCTCTACCCTCCCTTCCCCCCTCTCTCTCTACCCCTCCCTTCCCCCCCTCTCTCCACCCCTCCCTTCCCCCCCCTCTCTCTCTCCACCCTCCCTTCCCCTCTCTCTCCCTCTCCCCCCCTCTCTCTCTCACTCTCTCTTCACCCATCCTCTCTCTCCCTCTCTCCCCCCCCCCCCCCCCCCACCCCCGCCTTCCCTCTCTCTCTTCCCCTCCCCTCCCCCTCAGTCAGAAGGTTATAGGTTCAGATCCCACTCCAGGGGCTTGAGCAGAGTGCCTGGGCTGACGCTACAGTGCCAGGACTGTTAAACCAGAGCACCGTTACCCTCTCGGATCAACCTATAGGACCCCGCACCGCTTTTCGAAGGGCAGCCCCTTTGTTGGAGCTTGCTGTGCAGAAACTGGATGCTGTGCTTCCTAGATCTACAGCAGCAAATACACTCCAAAGGCAC
>NW_027598134.1:0-2500 GCF_964194155.1 Cetorhinus maximus
GGTGTTGTAGAGAGAGAGAGAGGGTGTGGTTGAGAGAGAGAGAGGGTGTGTTTGAGAGAGAGAGAGGGTGTTGTAGAGAGAGAGAGAGGGTGTTGTAGAGAGAGAGGGTGTGGTTGAGAGAGAGAGAGGGTGTGGTTGAGAGAGAGAGAGGGTGTTGTAGAGAGAGAGGTGTTGTAGAGAGAGAGAGTGTTGTAGAGGGAGAGAGGGTGTTGTAGAGAGAGAGAGGGTGTTGTAGAGAGAGAGAGGGTGTTGTAGAGAGAGAGGGTGTTGTAGAGAGAGAGGGTGTTGTAGAGAGAGACGGTGTTGTAGAGAGAGAGAGGGTGTTGTAGAGAGAGAGAGGGTGTTGTAGAGAGAGAGAGGGGGTGTTGTAGAGAGAGAGGGTGTTGTAGAGAGAGAAAGGTTGTTGTAGAGAGAGAGAGGATGTTGTAGATAGAGAGAGAGGGTGTTGTAGAGAGGGAGAGGGTGTTGTAGAGAGAGAGAGAGGGTGTTGTAGAGAGGGAGAGGGTGTTGTAGAGAGGGAGAGGGTGTTGTAGAGAGAGAGAGAGGGTGTTGTAGAGAGAGAGAGTGTTGTAGAGAGAAGGTGTTGTAGAGAGACGGAGAGGGTGTTGTAGAGAGAGAGATTGTTGTAGAGAGAGAGAGAGGTTGTTGTAGAGAGAGAGGGTGTTGTAGAGAGAGATAGGGTGTTGTAGAGAGAGAGGGTGTTGTAGAGAGAGAGAGGGTGTTGTAGAGAGAGAGGGTGTTGTAGAGAGAAAGGGTGTTGTAGAGAGAGAGAGGGTGTTGTAGAGAGAGAGGGTGTTGTAGAGAGAGAGGGTGTTGTAGAGAGAGAGAGGGTGTTGTAGAGAGAGACAGGGTGTTGTAGAGAGAGAGGGTGTTGTAGAGAGAGAGAGGGTGTTGTAGAGAGAGAGAGGATGTTGTAGAGAGAGAGAGGGTTTTGTAGAGAGAGAGAGGGTTTTGTAGAGAGAGAGAGAGAGTGTTGTAGAGAGAGAGAGGGTGTTGTAGAGAGAGAGAGGGTGTTGTAGAGAGAGAGAGGGTGTTGTAGAGAAAGAGGGTGTTGTAGAGAGAGAGAGAGTATTGTAGAGAGAGAGAGAGTGTTGTAGAGAGAGAGTGTTGTAGAGAGAGAGAGAGTGTTGTAGAGAGAGAGAGTGCTGTAGAGAGAGAGAGAGTGTTGTAGAGAGAGAGAGAGTGTTGTAGAGAGACAGAGAGGGTGTTGTAGAGAGAGAGAGAGGGTTTTGTAGAGAGAGAGAGAGGGTTTTGTAGAGAGAGAGAGAGGGTGTTGTAGAGAGAGAGGGTGTTGTAGAGAGAGAGGGTGTTGTAGAGAGTGTGGGTGTTGTAGAGAGAGAGAGGGTGTTGGAGAGAGAAAGAGGGTGTTGTAGAGAGAGAGAGGGTGTTGTAGAGAGAGGGTGTTGTAGAGAGAGAGAGGGTGTTGTAGAGAGAGAGAGAGGTGTTGTAGAGAGAGAGGGTGTTGTAGAGAGTGTGGGTGTTGTAGAGAGAGAGAGGGTGTTGGAGAGAGAGAGAGGGTGTTGTAGAGAGAGAGAGGGTGTTGTAGAGAGAGGGTGTTGTAGAGAGAGGGTGTTGTAGAGAGAGAGAGAGGGTGTTGTAGAGAGAGAGGGTGTTGTAGAGAGAGAGAGGGTGTTGTATAGAGAGAGAGGGTGTTGTAGAGAGTGTGGGTGTTGTAGAGAGAGAGAGGGTGTTGTAGAGAGTGTGGGTGTTGTAGAGAGAGAGAGGGTGTTGGAGAGAGAGAGAGGGTGTTGTAGAGAGAGAGAGGGTGTTGTAGAGAGCGGGTGTTGTAGAGAGAGAGAGAGGGTGTTGGAGAGAGAGAGAGGGTGTTGTAGAGAGAGAGAGAGGGTGTTGTAGAGAGTGTGGGTGTTGTAGAGAGAGAGAGGGTGTTGTAGAGAGAGAGAGGGTGTTGGAGAGAGAGAGAGGGTGTTGTAGAGAGTGAGAGAGGGTGTTGTAGAGAGTGTGGGTGTTGTAGAGAGAGAGAGGGTGTTGGAGAGAGAGAGAGGGTGTTGTAGAGAGAGAGAGAGGGTGTTGTAGAGAGAGAGAGAGAGGGTTTTGTAGAGAGAGAGAGGGTGTTGTAGAGAGAGAGGGTGTTGTAGAGAGAGAGAGGGTGTTGTAGAGAGAGAGAGGATGTTGTAGAGAGAGAGAGTGTTGTAGAGAGAGAGAGGGTGTTGTAGAGAGAGAGGGTGTTGTAGAGAGAGAGAGGGATTGTTGTAGAGAGGGTGTTGTAGAGAGAGAGGGTGTTGTAGAGAGAGAGGGTGTTGTAGAGAGAGGGTGTTGTAGAGAGAGAGAGGGTGTTGTAGAGAGAGAGAGGGTGTTGTAGAGAGAGAGAGGGTGTTGTAGAGAGAGAGAGAGGGTGTTGTAGAGAGAGAGAGTGTTGTAGAGAGAGAGAGTGTTGTAGAGAGAGAGAGTGTTGTAGAGAGAGAGAGAGTGTTGTAGAGAGAGAGAGAGTGTTGTAGAGAGAGAGGGTGTTGTAGAGAGAGAGAGGGTGTTGTAGAGAGAG